>NC_034413.1:47393825-47476154 GCF_002078875.1 Numida meleagris | reverse complement strand
GGGGGGGGAGTGGGGGGGATGGCTGTGATGCTGTATAGGGGGTCACCACTTTTGTCTGTGGGGACACAGGAGGTGCAACAGACATGAAGGGCCGACCTGCAAGCTCCATTCGGGCCTATGGGGAAGGGATTTTTAGTGAAAGTAGATAGGGAGAAAAAGATAGAGAGAAAGGGAGAGAGGGAGGGAGGGAGACAAAGAGATTATGAAGTCAAGATCTAAATGTGCCTATCATTAAAAATTAAGTGGCAGATTATAGCATGCAGGAATATTAGGAAAACAATGCAGCAAGAGATAGTCCTTTACGCTGACAAGCCTGAACTGTACCATATAGCCAGGCAGGCCAGCAGGGGGGGCTGGCAAGAATCACTGGGGCCAGGACTACTCCAAGCTACGTTGAATGGCAGGGAGAAAATATGCTTCTGGGGGGCAGGCAGCCGTACCAAGTGAGAATCACTGATCCTCCTGTGGGCAAGCATAATGAATCAAATTGAACACTGCCCAGAGTGTCACTGGCCACAACAAATGACACCATGCAGAGCAAGAACCTACAGGCATTTCTTCTCTCAGTAAAACCGGAGTTAAACCATACCCAGGCCTCCCTGAGTGTCTGGCAAGCCTTCATGTTGTTAGCTTAGGCCTTAACACTGCTTAGTGTTACAGAACGCAGAAACCCTGAACTGCTCTAAAACACATGAAGAGCAAGCTCTATGGAGGAATACTTCTGACATCCTTCTATTCCACATGCTTTGACATCAAACACTGTCAAGGAAAAAAAAAAATGAGGAAAGAGGGAGTAATGAAGCTTCCTAAGAAAATTTCCCCAGAAGGAAACGCTTAGAGACTTGCAAGACAGTTAGCTTGAAAAAGAAAAGCTAGGCATGCAGATATTATGTTATTCAGAAAAAGAAAGACGGGAGAACTGTATAAGGGAAACAGCAATGGGAAAGCAGCAGGCAGTGCTTTAGTCTACTCATTGGGTTTTGTTCTGGTTAAATTGTTTCTCTAAAATTGTAAACCTACATTCTTATTAAAATTAAAAAGATAATGGCATTATTCAAGTTTATCAGAACTACAACTACCTAGTACAAAGTGTTTTTGTTGCAAGCCAAGTTGTGATCTTCACAGTGCACAGCTTAAAAACATGCATTAGAAATGCAATACCAGCATGGCAACTAAATGCACTCAGTACCTATACTTCACTACTAGATATGTTGCCACAAGTTAGCCCAATTATGCTCATTTGTGCTGCATAATCTTGTTTACAATTGTTTTAAACACAGGTGCGCAGAGTTTCTATATGAACAGGGATAACACAAAAAATATTAGAGTAAGAAACAATCGATAGTAATTTACAACAAACATGAGGTGTGTCTCTACCTGTCATATCAAGCCTGTAAGGCAAGAGCGTACGTAGTTCCAGAGCTACATCAATGTGTTCACACAAGCAAGGGGAGATCTTGATCTCTTGCGTATTGTTAGTCTGTAATTACCATTCTCCCAATCACTCAAGTTAATGAATTTTCAAGTAGCAGCCCCTGACCTTAATTCTGCCCTGTATAAGGCACCACGGGTGTGCTGACCTTAGCTGTGCTGAGCTTCGCTTTTGATACCTGAGACAGCAAAAGGCAACAGGAAAAATAAAAGCAGCATGAAACAGATAGGGAGACTGAGGCACAAAAGTACAGCTCTATCTGAACAGCAAGACTTTAGAGAACCTTAAACAGGGAACTGTCCCTCATGTCTTGTCATGTAAAGCACACAGAGCACTCATTTTGACACCATTTGTAGCACCTCATTTGACATAACATTTTCAAAATCTAACAAGAAAAACAAGACAATGAGATTTTCACTGCCCAGCTGTGATGAATGTGCACAGGTGAACAAAGCATTCTTTAGGCAAAGAGTAGTCTTTCAAAATATGAACTAGACAGACTACTGGCATTTTGGGAAAGGTGGCTTTTTAAATCTTAGGTACATTTCAAATGCAGAGGAATTTTCCTCTTATCCACTGAAGACAGTCATTTTCACAGTGAGCAAATTAAACACATGATGGGAAAAATTATTGTATCTCAGGATGGCAATCTATTCCCACTCCCATATAAGCAAATTACATTTCCACAATCAGAAAAAATATTTGATCATACTTTGCTTATAGAAAAACCTTGAAACAGATCATTTTCCTTGTTTATCCTTATTACTAGGTGATGCCCTATATATCTTAGAAATGACTTACTGCATACTATTTCAATTCATATTTCTATCACATATCTTCATGGCTATCTGGAAATCCCAGAAATCCTATAAAATAATAGCAACCATGTTTAAAATAGTAACTGTGAGGTTTCTTTAGCTGTTTTTCTTAAGTAAATGAGCTTTTGCATTTGAACTGTTTGCGATCTCTTCCTGTGACAGCTGCATTTGGATTGGTTGGCCAATTTCAGTCAAACATGACAGATGTGTAAATTTCAGTGTATTTTCAACTTCAATAAATTGAAGTGAAATTATTGGCACCTGTAAATGGGGGGAAAAGCAGGCAGAACCATAGCCGACAAGTGCAACATCCTGACCAGCCTCAGTGTCATCACCCTGCTGAGCCAAGGGATGCTCCTTTCTGCCCTGCTTGTTGAAGAGGGTAAGAGAAGGGTGACATGGGGAAGACTGATGCAGAAGTGGAAGGGACATACTGAACAGACCTCCATTAATTTTGCCGCTTGCAGCAACCTGCCTTCATATATTTCTTTAGCAAGGTTTGTCACCAAAAGCTAGAGCACTGTGGGATTACTGACACTGAAGATATTGTTTGGAGACTAATCTCCCTAAACCAGCACGTCTCAGTATCTACAATTGCAAATACCTTTTCATGTAAATTACAATTGTATCAATACTGTTGTTTCCTTTCTTGTTATAAATATTTTTTTTTTTATTGCTAACCTGATTTTTTGAGCCCTTCCTCGGGCCAGACCTACACAGGTTAAAAAAGAAAGTACTGTAGGTTTGCTTAAGTTAAATTTGTGACCAATTTACTCAGAATTTTTTTAGCATGGTTTCAAATTATAATTTTACAAGGTTAATTTCATTTGGATTCTTTGGATGTTTTAGGGTGATCCATTAACCTGTGCTACATGTGAGGAAGAGAAATATACATTTTAGTGAATTTGTACACAGAAAGGAATTACAACTGATGAAAGCTTGAAACATGGATGGCTCTTAATAGGGAGCAGTCTGAATATTTTATTTGTAAAAATGCTTTAATCAGATAACAAAAATTATTGGTGTTTATTTAAATGAGCGATTGCCAGTGGCACTATGGACTGCATAAGAACAACGGTGGTCCACAGTGCTAAACTTCAGTTTTTCTCCAGAATTTCAGAGTGTAGAAGCAAGATCTTGTATGAAAACCAAAACTTCAGAAAACAGTAACATTACAGTTCTCATAGCAGTACTCTTCCACCTCTGTAGGACAACATGCTAGACAGACTCACGTGCCCTGTCTTTTTGATCCACCCAGCCCTGGCACAAATGATGCATCTTGTACACATACACAAGCCATCTGCTGATGAACATGCAGCAGGTTTTGCACACATGCAGTAGAAGAATCTGGGTCACAGTTTAGCAAGCTATGTTCCTGGGCTGAGTATTACTTTGCTATTACATTCAGATGACTTCCAAGCCAGCAGACACCGCAGAAAATTTACAAGTCTCAAAGAATACAGTCAAGTCAGTTTTCACATAGTGCCACCTGTTCTTTTCATTTGTACATGTGATGCTGTATCTTATTTCTACTTATTTATCTGATACACCAATGTCAAGTGTAGTGACTCATGGTTTTCTTTTACAAAGCCTGCTTCTCTAGCTTGAACTTACATTCTGGGAAAGATTCAAAATTGCAGGAGAGAAGATATCTTCCCACAACATTTTGCCAACTTACTTCCATACATAACTGCTGCAGTTAATACAAATATTACGGTTGTTCAGGAAATTCCTTTGAGCCTGACAACCAACTAGGTGAAATGGCAATTCTGCTGTGTGTGAAGGTATTCTCTACACCAGTCAACTACTAGACATGAAACTACCCAAATAATCACAGTCCCCAGGAGTAGATGGATTACTGTCTTTTGTAACTTTCTATCAGCAACAGGAGATATCAAATCTGTTTTTATCCACAACTGAAGTCAATTTTAGTACTACTGCTTAACTGTATTTGTGTTTACTGCCTTCATTTCCACAGAATATAATATCAATCGATGGAATAGAAACTACTAGAGCGTGCCTTAAATCGGTGTACCTGCCTTCAGGTCTCAGTTGTTTGCACCTTTACAGTGGAAAGATGTAGCTAGTTAACAGAAGAAAATCTTAACAAATTAATTTCATTTGTTAGCTTTTAACAGCTGATCTTTTTATTTGTTCTTTATATAACTCTAATTAATAGGATTATTGTGAAGGACTGTCGCATGCCTTCAAAGACCAGGAGGCTCCTGTGCACACTAATAAAAACAAGAACAGAAGGTTCTATGAGGAAATTCCCTGAAGAAGTGATTCTTGAAAAAAACCAAACCAAAACAAAACAAAACACCCCAAACCAATTATATGGCAGTGTATGTGAATAATAGAGTAAAAAAGAGGAAAAAATCCATCCCCACTCCAGACAGAGGTGGAAGAGGTAATGCTCTGTCTTGTGCATTTTGTTGTGTGCTGATTCTCAAACTAAAGTCTTCTTGTTACCTTGCTGGATTCCTCCAGTTGTGTGCCTCGCTTCCAGGCCTCAGAGAACATGGAGCTGACAATACTTTGGGAACGGACATGTCCAGTTGGCTGGGTGTCAGAAACTCCACTGTCAGACTGATTAGAATGATTTGATTGAGACTCTGTTTAAAAGAAAGTGAAGAAACAGCATATGTTTCTGAATATAAGAGTAAAGCCACCGTGCTTATAATGGAACTCTATGTGACATTTACTGGTCAAGCTTGTTAAACACATTATTCCAGCAAATGACACAGTTCCCATAAACTACTCCATATGTTCCTGCTCACAGCCAGCCCACTGAAGACTGCTGGCTGGACAACAAAACAGAGCAACAGAGCATATTCCTGCAGGCACACAAAATTTGTCCCAGAAGCAGAATCACGATTTTGAATCTCTGAAGAGATTGCTTGGATCTTCCTCTTTGGGCAGTAACTATTTCCCAATTGCCAGTTTAAAATATGTCAGTCAGCAAAAGCCATTTGCATCATTAAAGCATGGAGCTGGATTTTTCTTTTTTTCAGATACATGAAGACAGAGGCATCACAAATTTGAAAGGAAGCTTCCTCTTCAAGTATCAGAAAAACACTCTCTTTTGGAGGTGAATGACGAAGCACTATACGTTCTGAAAACACACACCACTGCAAGTAATATAAAACAGGTTTTTAGATTAATAGTCCATTCCCCCCTCAAATAGCTTCTCTTGCAGTCTCCAAATATATGATAACAACAACAGCAACAACAGAAGTAATTAAACCTTTCTATTAAGAGACAGGTCACATAATTACCTGGCAAACTAGATGAGCTGGAGCCGGACTTGATACTGGAGCTAGACAAGGAAGTCCAGTCATATGCCGATTCTGTTCTCTTTAGTGCTTCTTGATAGTTCATATACAGTTGCTTCCCATACTAAGCAAAATGACAAACAAATTTAACTACAATATAGGCTGTATACCCTTTTCAGACTGTTGATCTTCACCTTTGGCTTCTCTGTTCCACCTTTTTTCCCCTCAGAAAAAGGAGAAACGCACAGAGACAAAAAACCATGCTCTCTGTGAAGGATTTCACACAGAATTAATTCAGTGCAAATTTCATTTTGGTTTATTTAACAACAGTGGCAACTTCTTCCCCCCAACCTTTTGCATTTTTATTAACAAATTGCTAGAAGAAATAAAAAAAATGCTTATGCTAGAAGAAACAGCATCAAACCAGCCAGATAAATGCAAGAAATGGGCCAATGAATAAACTAAGACAGCCTGGAGATCTTAGAAAACAATTATGTCAAACCCAAAGACTCTTCTTTTCCCGCAAGCCTTCTTTTTAAAGCCTGTTAAGGGAGTTGGCTAAAATCAAGCCAAGATATCAGAATTTGATTATAGTTGACATTCAGAACAGTTAAGTACAGGCAAGTTAGATTTAGCATGTGTTTTGCCAGATAACTGTAAATAGTTTCAAACAGAAGACTGGCTAGAGGATGTTACCTTAGCAATGCGGATGCCATTGATCCATTGGTGTAGAGTTCTTACATCATCACAGCAAAGATACTTGATATACTGGGATTTCTTCTGGATCTGAGGATGCTGCATAAAAACATTAACCTTTACAAATATTTTAATAGGTAGGAATGTAAGGAGAGCCATTTAACTGCTGAGGTTTATAAAGACAAATTTACTGCTAGAAGCTCTTGAATGGTAGTGCATGTTTTGAGTTCACTTACAAATGTTTGAGAGAATTTCAGGAGGTAGGGGGAGCTGTTTTACACACAGATTGGCAGGGTGTTTAGTGAGCACTGACTTCAGGTTTGAAACACTAGGAAAGGTTGAGTCTTTCAGTATTTTAGTTCTGTACCTCCTACCTACCTACAGAGCCTTCTGTACCCTAAGGCTCTCTATATACATTTCTACTCTCAAGACAAGCGGTCAGAACAGTCTCAGCTTGTAAAAAGCTGCAAACAAGAGACAGCCGAAGTGTGAAGAGTTGTCTTCTTTAGTGCTCTATGGACTAACCACAGGAGGGAGACACATAGCATTTCAGTCTCTCTTCACACCAACACACATTAGTGGAAAACAAGGACACTCTTCTCTGCTTTTACATGGTATGAATGAGACACTCCACAAATGACACACTGTTGAGCACAATTCTGTTCACAGATTGTAGAACTCTCAAGGTCCCTGTCCTTCTGATATGGGGTGGTTGTTTAAAATACTTGTGCTCCCAAATGCATGTATAAAAAGAAAAATAGAAACACTATTTGTCACCTCAGGAGTAAATAATTTTCTATTCAAAATCAAACACTGGAATTCACTCTGGATGGCTCACCGTTGTTTCCTGTGTTGTAGAAGTTCTATGTCTCAAAGATGTCAGGGCAACTGACATTAAAATTTAACTTCAGCATTTTCATGTCTTCCCTTATGCTCACAACAGCAATAGATTATTATTATTATTTTTAAATCTACTGAGATAAAACTTTGTCAGGTTTATTCTGGGTGATCGATAAACTTAAAAAAAAATTCACTCAATCTGTCAAAATGACACAGATAGTGACATGCAATCATAAGAAATCAATTTTATACAAGTAATTTATACATACCTACAAACAGTGGTATTTTTGCCTTTAATTGCATTCAATTAACTATTCCTATGACTTCTAAGAACACAGAAAATATTTCCAGTTTCAGTTTTTTGCCTTCTTCCTTAATCTCATGTCCCATATTTGATACACAGTATCTACCTGTCAGTAGACCCAAACATATGTTGCCCTCTCTGTTAGAAGAGGAAATGTTTTTTTCACATCACAGATTGGTAGCCACACACTCCAGGCACAACCACCATTTTAATGTACTGACATACCCAACACCATGTGAGACATAATGATAAAAGGTAGAAGGAAAATTTAAGTACAGCTGTAACTATCTCGTTACTTGCACCATTTTCAAATCCATGAAAATACTTTACTTGCTATGAACATATTGTGAAAATATTTTAAATAGCTTTGTAGCTAGCTATCTTGCAAGAACTAACACTATTTTTGAACACTGTGTGAGTTCAGGAGATGGGGAGGGGCTTCTATAAGGGCAGGCAGTGACAGGAGGAGGGGAAATGGTTTTAAAAAGGAAGAAAGTAGATTTAGACTAGATATCAGGAAGAAATTCTTTACTGTGAGGGTGGTGAGATGCTAGAACAGGTTGCCTAGACAGGTTGTGAATACCCCCTCCCCAGAAGCATTCAAGGCCAGGCTCCATGGGGCTTTGAGAAACTTGGTCTAGTGGGAGGTGTCCCAGCCTATAGCAAGGGAGTAGGAACTAGGTGATCTTAAAGGTCCCTTCCAACCCAAACCAGTTTACGATTCTATGAATTGATGCAATCTAAAATAACCAAAGGCGTTAATTAATAACCCTACTGTTTAAGATTAGGCCACTGATTTCATAACATTTTTCCTACTTGTTCTTTCTATTTGTCCTTTATACTCAAAAGTTTCTTCCTTTATAGCATCCCTGTCTTCTCAAGTTGGGCAATATAGGTAGGCTTGACACTCTAATACTGATTTCTGCACAATTCTGAACCTATGCTCTGAGAAGACAGGAAATCCCTGACATTAGTGTTTCAAGGAGCATTAATCCACTAAATCTGCATTGCTGTAAGGCAGTTGCCAAAGATTTTGCTGTTATACTTGAGCACAAAAAGAACAATTAAATAGACTAGGAGTCATCAGTCTGGCAATTCAGAACGATATGAAAATATTTACAGAGTCATGAGGAGCACAGAGAACAGGAAACAACTATTCCCTAACTGTTCATGTCATTTACAAGAACTAGGGAAAATGAAAGGGGAAACAATTAATGGAATAGATAAAGTAAAGGCAAATACAAGGTTTTTGCTGAAGGTTTCTTGGAGTCCCAAAAGAAATGGGGTCATAGTCAGAGTAAGAATGTAGCCAGGGCTATTAAACAGACAAGATCCACTCCTTGGCTCTCTAAATTTCTAAAAGTTGAAAAACTATTCTGAGGAAGTATCTCTGCAAGACTGTCCCTCTACTTCTAATTTTCCCATAAGCAGCTTATAAAGAAAGGCCACTGTCAAAGAAAGTTAGATGAATCCAGTACAGCCACCCTTCTGTTGCTCTCTGTGATCTTTTTTTCGTGGCCCATCACACAATCTGCACATGGATCTTCTGGCAGGAGGAGGAAATTTGTCAGCTAGGTGGGTAAGAAAGTGATTCACAACTAATTCTTCCCTCTACAATAGTCCATGCACAGCATTTTCTCAATTTTTTATTGCATTTCTCTCTCTAGGTGGCTTGTTACACCATCTACACAGAAAATGAAGTTAAACATAGCTTTCTTCTGTCACTGTAATTTATGGTAATTCAGAATTCTCATGTGAAGAACTAGGATAATTCAGAGATCCACTCTGAAAACAGACAGTTTTCCAATTGTGGCATTACTAAAAGAAGCAGATTCTTAGTTATAATTTCTCCCTAGATTAATAACATATTAATTATGAATTATTTCTCACTTGCTCACAATTAGGAAGTGCAGCTATTACAAGGAGCTAAGACTAGCATGGAAATATTTGAACCTCTTTAACTGCTCTTTTTATTGTTAGAATATTTAAAACAATTATCAAGTTACCTTCAGCACTAAACAGTAGTCTGTAGGAGCTTTGTATTTGTTCCGATAGTCCTGTCCATAGTAAACATTGACATGATCTAGCTGTAGAAAGCAGACAAGATCCCGCGAGACCTATTAAGTACAAAAATACTAATTTACAAAAACATCTACATAAGAAAACCACACACACTGAAAAAAAACACTCTAGTGTTAAGACTCAATACTAATATAAGGTCTATCATTAGTTTCAGTCTGATTCTAACACTACCAATACAGCAAAGGAATATAGCCATGCATAAACTTTTCCATCAGACATTATTATTATTTTTTTTTACCCAGGATATTCTTTTTCAAATTCAGTCTGTTTTGTGTGTGCGTGTTCATTTGTATTTTGCCTTTTGACATCTATTACAGCAGACTACTAATATTTATTCAGAGCTGGTATCAGAATGGATTAAACAGGACTGATTTGACTGGGAACTTTTTAACATCAGCTGTTAATTAATCTTGGTAATAATCAATGTGTCCAAATTCTAGCGTGACCACAAGTATACTTCTAATGATGTTTGGCACTGACTGTAGGGCACAAGATTTTCCACAGGATACCTTGTATAGCAATTGCTTTAATGAAGTCAAAGGCTTTGGAAAGAATATCTGAGTTCAACTCCAAAAGGAAGTAATGCACTGACAGAGCACAGAGACAACGTCCTCATCATTGACATCTGTGTGGGAAGTGGATTCCCCGTGCTGTGGACTAGTTGATGCTATCAAGACCTATGGATTTACAGACAACTTGAACTTGCAGTAATTCACCCTTGAAGTAATAATGCATTTGTAGCAGTTATTTACTTTTCATTATTGAAACATGCATAACGTTAGTAAATGACATAAATATTTACCAGTTTCAAAACGTACCACAAATTGGTCTGCAAAAAATCCCATTTGTAGAAACTAACGAAACTAAACCCAATAAAATTATGCTCACTGGTTATGGAGTTGGCCCGGTATTTTACGATTGGAATCTGCAGTGCAACTTGGCCCTTCATCTGAATTCTAGTTGAGAAAAGACAGCTCCACAAATCTTTTTTCTTGGGTATTTCTGACCACCTAAGCTGAAACTCACTCAAAAAACCAGACCCTTGTTGTCTTGCATTTTTAAATATGGGGTTAGACGATTCACATCAAGTGTCACTACAGTAATTTATAGTAAATCTATAATTCACTTTCACAATAAAGCTGCACTTTTAATTAAAGGATGTGGCTCTGGGCAGGGCACAGCTAATAAGGCTGACTCTTGTGCACAAATGATTTATCAGCAATAAACAGGTCAGGGAAATTGCTTTAAAATAGCATACCTTTGCCTTCCCCTTAGGAACATAGTAGATTCCTGAAGCCCGAAGAAGAAAGTAACGTTTCTTCCAAGACTTCTTACCATCCTCTTTCAGCCACAGAACTCCCTCAATTTCTGGCACAGTTACAGAACTTCCACAGAAACATTCCTGTAGATAAAAAAACTGTGGTTTGGAAAGTGACAGAAAGAGAACATACAGCATGCAGTGTTTTGTTATTCACTAAGACTGAAATTCTGCATCTAAGGAAAGCACTTGTAATAAGGAGAGTTCTTTCTCTTTTATATGAAATACAGTAACATTAAAATAGTTATTTATCTCAAATGTTACATATTCAATTTTCCCAGATCAATATTCAGATCCATCCATTAAATTCAATAACTACAAAGTTTTACAGTTTAGTTTCAAACTCTGATGTTCTTTTTGTTTTGGCATTCTCACCTCTAGCAGCACCTCTTTATTTCTGTCTGCCATCTCAGAGGTTTCTTTTTTCCCCAGAAGATAGTTCTGTAACAAGAGAAAGGTCAGTATTCCTATAGGCATTCTGAAATAAAGCCAAATAACATTTCTCCTTTGCCTTCCAGTAGGAGTAAGAAAAAAGGTGCTGAGAATGATACTCTAATTAAACAAAACCTTATAGTCCAGTTGAAACTATCAAGCTGCTAAATCATACGTGGAACTTAATTACAACCACCTCTTCCAGAAGTACCCATCTGTCCCTACACTTATCCTAAAGTAATAGCCTCATAACAACATTTTCCTGGCTTTACACACAACAATAAGCTGACTGGTACAACATATCCAGAAATAAAAGTAGCGAAGTAACATGAACTTGAAAATCCCACAGAATCTTAAAATGCGTTAAATCCTGACATTATTTATGTGTTGACAGAAGCACACAGAGAATAAATGCACATCTTTCCACCTTGTGCTGATAGTTTCTCTGAATAAACATACTTCATGAAGAACTACTAAATACTCCTTGTCTTATTAAAAAGAGCCAGTAAGCATACGTACTCTATCTTATTTAGTAACTACTCCTATGCTTTTCTTCAGCTTGGAAAAGACCGACACAATGAAAGTCTTCTTCCTGACCTCTAGCTCTTACTGGAAAAAAAAAAAAAAACCAGAACAATATTCATAAAGTTCCAGATCAAGCCTTTAAATAAAGGAGAAATATGTGTATTAAAAAAATCGGTTTTACACTGGTGCCTCATGCTTATTGGCAGTGCATACTATTTGTAATGAAAGTAAATGTTTGTCAACAACATACTCTTAAAACTTTTTTTTTGCAGTTTTGCAGCTTCCTAACAAAGCACTAGAGTAAAACCTTATTTTCAATTTTTGCTTGAAAGTACATTTACAGTGTCCAAAAGGAAGTCCATGCAAAATTGCTACTCAGCTTGCTAGATAAACAGAGAGTTCAGATTCAAGAAGTTACCACATAAATGCCATGCCAATATAAAAATAATCCATGACCACAAATGGCAATTCATTACTAAGATTTAGAAGAGATCAGGTTGTAGTATATGCAAATACTTTTCAACTCCAAATTCTTCAAAGAGCTGCCTCCTTGCTAATGAACTGCTGCTGGATATCAAATATGTAGCTAACATTTGGAAATCTCCATAATCATCCCTCAATAATCAGTTCCCAAGAAAGAAGACAATCCTTTTGTTTCCTAAACGGGAAATGTGAATGAATAGAGGCAACTCCCAGCTTTCACAGGGAAGTGTACAGTCTCCTCCGGTGTCATCTGACCATAGTGTGCCTATCCTCTTCAGTCTGTTCACCTTACCAGTGAAGAAAGAACACACAGTGCAGTTGCAATACTCGCAGCACCATCTGCCAATACCTTCCTTACGTATTTATGTACATGAGCAGCACTAAGTACAATTGCCACGAAACTGTCTGCCTTTATCACCATTAAAATTGCTCAAAAATACATTAGGAAACAGATAGCTTCAGCTCGGGTTTTTCTGTTAGGCATCTAATTTTGTCTAAATCACAGCATGGATGTACATGGCACTGAGACGTAAAGTTGCCTGGCATTTTTGTATATACACAAGCATCCAAATAAAAACATTGAAATGAATGCTACCAGAAGTATTATGAATTTGCAATCAGACATGCACATACACACATTCAACATTAAGGCTCAGGCTTACCTGGGGATTCTTAAAAAGTGCGTATTTCTCTATACGTTCCACAAACATTAGTTTGTTTTGACTGTCTCTTGTCCAATTCAGAAGATTTTCAACTAAATTTTCATGATCTTCAAAAATCCTTTCTGCAGCAATAATAAAAGAGCAAACACATTTTCATCTGTCACATTTTGTGACATAAGCTACACTACAGTTTCATCTAGGAGACAAAGCATGTATGGAAAGAAAATACACTTCAAGACTTCCTAAAACGGGGAAGAAGTTTACAACACAAATAAACTAAGATAACTTAGTGAACTTTCAGAAGTGCCTTGTTTAATTTTACACATACACACACTCAGTACTCTTACTTCTCTCCCTTGAGGCTTATGGTCCCATCAGTATATTAAGCCTGAATAACCCATTTTTTGAACCTGACAAAGCTAACTATCCCACATGAATACAACAGACTCAAATAATATCTGAGATGTTATAAGAACAAATAGAAAAAGCAATCACATTTATATGTACTCTGGTTAATGGAGCTCTTGGAAGAATTTATTAGGCGGCTTTTTCAGCATTAAATTTGTATCTACATCCCCAGTTGCTATCTCACTCTCATAAAGTATCAAAAAAAGTAATAAACAATGATTAGAGGGAAAACAAAAATGTTTCTGAAAGTCAGAATAACCACAGTTAGTAGGGGTATGGTAAAAGAATTCGGAAAACGGACTATGACTCTCTGCTGAGATGGTTATCACCAGTATGGGACACTGCAAATCAGCAAAAAAGAAGAAAGGAATTTAGAAAAGAGGAAATTTTACTGAAATAGTAGAGAAAAACCTGAAAATTCTTTTCCTAAGAACGTATCTTTGGGAAACCATTGACAAAAGACACTCAAGTAACATCTTGCTCTCAGCAAGTACTTCCCTTTTCATATAGGCCATATAGTGTCACTTAGGCAAAGTAGTTCTTTCAGAATTCTTTGGGACTTACTTGACATTTAATTAGCCTGTTAAAACAGAACATGTTCCTCTCCAAATCAATTACACCACATTTTTACAGAGAGCATATGGCACTGACCATATCCAGATCTAGGAGTTCTCATTAAGGGAGACTGAGATGACGGGACAACTCAAAACTCTTCGTAATTAAGAATACTAAGAAGAATGAACGCAACAAAATGTCATCTGCAGGGAAAGAACTAACATTTAAGATAACAGAGGAACAACACAGGAAGTTAACAAGGTCTGGGTGAGATCTTTAAGACTCAGAGGATAACTTGTTACCCTACAACAGACTTTTTTCCATAACAATAAGCAGGGTTAATGTACTACACTGCCTCAAATAGAGAACGTTTTTACCAAAAGAGAGAGGAAATATTAACTTGCATTTTAATTTGAAGTCAGGATATTTGGGTTCAGTTATGGGTTTTTCCCTTTAGTCAGTGGATTGGGTACTTAACAGCTCTTTGATGTAATTGTTCAGTGATAGAAAAACAATATTATGAGTCCCCACTAACACTTTTTCCGGTTCTTTTCCATCCAGATGCTACATAAACAATGCACACTGCGGTACATGCAACACAACACAAACAAGGTTTCACTTCTCCTGGATCCATGTGATGTCAACTGTACTAACCAGAAAAAAAAAAATCTAGACAGTTTTCTACACTAAGAGCTCTTAGAGTCAGTATATATACTATTTACAAACAGGAAGAGGTATGGTGAGATTTTTTTTTTTTTAATTCCTTCTCTCACTCTTATGTGAAGAACACATCAAAAGCAAGAGGCTCAGCGACTACACATGACTAAAATTCCTCTATCAAACCTTCAAGTTTAGACATGATTTTAATACCAAGGAAAAAAACATTCCCATGTCCATTTGAAACAATGTGTAGAAATGTTCATGCAGAATTGAAATCTGACAAACTCACAATGATGAAACAATTCCTAGCATTGGATAATAAATATTATAAAGATAAGAATTTAAATTACTCTGAGGACACAGATATGCATAACTATCACATCATTAGATAAGAATTATAAATGCTGATAAATAATTTACTTACCCATCTGCAATTCAGAGATGGTTTCCACCAATGACCAGTCTAAACTATAACCACAATGTGACTTGTCCATCAGATTGTCTAATACTTGTCTCACTGTCTGCCTCTCATCCACCATCATCGTTTTTGAGCTGTCGTCAGACATATGGACTCTGATCACCAACTATTGAGCAGAAAATCAGGAGAACATGAAGTGGTTCAACTTACCACATTTTCAACATTTCAAATAAAAATGTATTTTTAAGACCTTGTTTCTTTTTCTAAGATTTTGTTAAATAACATAAAATATTAAGATCATTCAGTGTTTTCCTCAAAACCTAAAAAAGCCATAAATGATGATTAGATATTTGTCTCATAGAAGCTTAAGATATTGTTTACTAGGGTAAACAAAGGTCTTCCCAATATAATGTGCACATACTTCAGTTGGGCGATTAGGAAAAAAAAATCCCTCCTGCCAAAGTGTCTCAATCTGAGTAATAAAATAGCTGTGTGGCAATTTTCTCACAGGTGTAGGTGGCAGAAGCATAGATCAAGAGTTATGCACAAACTTACATAGAACTGAATTTTTTCAGATTTGCAGGTCAAACTTTCTGCCTGCTTCTTCCCTATTTTCTAAAAATGTCTATCATATAAGCAGCATGCCTATATTAAATCTTATTTTCCTAGGGAGCATTAAGCATTAGTGTAAAACAAATGTACTTTTAAAACACACGGACTTTTTGTAGTCCACTTGAAAGAGGTCACTGCCCAGAAAGAAAAATGCAGTTATTTTTTCAATTAATAAAAAAAATCCAAAGACAATATATTTTTCTTGCCAATCATTATGCTGCTTGCTTCCTTTTTACTCCTTGCTTAGCTGCAAAAGTTAAAATACAGTAGT
This sequence comes from Numida meleagris, assembly GCF_002078875.1. NCBI lineage: Eukaryota > Metazoa > Chordata > Aves > Galliformes > Numididae > Numida > Numida meleagris. The sequence continues at coordinate 47,460,363 of NC_034413.1, read as the reverse complement.
TGTAATACACTAGTACTACTAATTTTTAATTCCCATCTTCCAACTCAAGACATTTTTTCAGGTTGTGATTTATAAACACTAAATTTAAAAGATAAAATTATCAAAAAACTTCAAAGTAAGAAGGCTAAATTTGGAGCGAACATCTTAAAATCTTTGATATTGCATCAGATGGTATCATCAGACTTCCTCTACTTCGTAACCACTGTCTATAATCTGCAACACTTGCATTCTATCTATCATATGTAAAGAAACTCAGATTTTAAGGTGAGAATGCTTAATTCACAGTCTTAGGAGGCTAAATCTTTGTTTCAGCTGTGGGTGGCAAACTATTCTAACAGTGCACTGGCTGCAAAATTCCTTAAGCAAAACATAATTGTATTAGATACGCTAGGATTTTTTGACTGGCGTCTAGATGAAAAAGTACACTATCACTCTAGATCAGAACACTACAGCATTCCTGTTTTCTTTAAGGTAGTAAGGTAATAGTTTTCTTAATGGTAACAGACAAAAAAAGAGAAATATTATGCATGCATTTTCCAGGCAAAAAAGTGTAAAAAAAAATCTCATAAAACAGCATAAATAATTTACCTTTTTCACTTGTGCCTCTTTAATCTTCTCTAAAGCCACTCTAATCTTCTCAGCTTTCAGTTTAGCAGCCTGTTCCTCCTGAGGGGGCAAGACACATCAAATTACGGTTAAACACACTCCAGGTGAACTTCAGTGGATTTAATTTTGAAGCTACCACACTTTAAAACAACTGAAATTCACCCATCTATAATTCCATAACTATTTGTTAGCAATGATGAAGACCATTATTTTCAAAACATTGTTACTTCACATTTCAGACACTTAGAAATACTACTACATTATCTCCAAAACAACATATTGGAGGTATATATTTTATATATACACACTTGGTCTATCTCTATTCTCTCCATTTTAAGCAGCCTAGCACATTATTATCAAGTATTTTAACATATGTATTTAAAGTCATAGACTTGGACAAGACACATTCAACAAGAGTTCGCAATTGAGTGCAACAAACAGACTTATGGCCAATAGACATACAACAAGTACAACAGCATAAAGAAAATACTGAAAACAAATCCTTCAAACAGGGTTTCACACTACGCCCATGGGTTTAGAAAAATTAGTCTGCAATAAGTTGCCTGGAGACTTTACTAAATCTAGACTCTGCTTCTCCTTGCTTGAAGTATTTTAAGATGCATAAAGCAAACAGGCATTCTTTTCTTCAATGTTCTTCTAAGACATTAATCTGGTTTTGTTAAAACCAGAAACACATTAAAAATTCAAGTAAAGTAAATCTATTCTATCTGCTATTACTAAAGAAAACCTGCATATTATGGTATTATCATTACTAACATCTTATAATTCCTGCAGATTATTATTTCTATTCAAAATGGAATTGAAATGACCAGCTAAACAAGCAACCACTCTTGCTAACATGATCACGGGTAAGTTTCATACTTTGTAAGTCCTAAAATGTGGATTTTTATTGAGGCTAATATCTGAAAGTATCATGATAATAATAAAACCACTAGATCAACAAACAAATATTAAAATGAAAAAAACTCCCCTTAAAATTATTCAATCTTTTTAGAAAAGAAAAATCAAGATTTTTTCTTCAGTAGTACAGTCCATCTCAAAACAGCCAGCATGCCATATTAATTTCATTACTTTCTTGAATTAATGTAATTCATGGTTTATTACATGTTTAGATGGTTGCTTGTAAAAAAATTAAGATTCAGCTACACTCAAAACCATAGAATTATTTTTTTTTCACTTCTCAGTGAACTACTAATATTCCTACCAACTCCAAAAGGAGATTTTCTCTGCCACTTGCACTCTTACTTAACAGCTATTACTCCTTCGCATCTGTGCCCATACTATGCACTGGAAAGAAAAATCAATTAGACAAGACAATCAGCTGCCTTGGCAGAAACATAACCTTTGACAGTGGAGCTGAAATAATGTTGACATGAAAAATTATTTGGGAACTCAACTACCTTGGAACACATTTTTAGTCTACAGGGAAGCAAAATTTTTATTTATCATAAAAATGGTGTTATAGAACATCAAAAGTTTAAATCAGCATAGTATTCTATTAAATAAAAAATTGTCATGACATCTAGAATTGTTTCAATGTAAAACACATCTAGAATTCTACAATACTCTTTAACTGTTTCCATCTACAGAAATAAACTATTACCAAAACCTGAGGTTTTAAATATTTATAGATTTTTAGCAGTGATGGTATGCATTCGTGCATTTTGAAACCAGCAAAAGATTTTCTAAAGCTTAACACACATTCTGATAGACTTGGTTTGCAGCTTAAAAAGCTGCTCGTTAACTCAACCATAAATTTTTATTGCCGTACAAAGGTTGACAGCACATTTGGTTTTGCTCTTCACAAAAATCAAGCAGCACAATTTTCCATCCCATTTCACTGTGCACCTGTGCAATGCAGCTGTTGATAGCTTGTCCCAGCAAGAGCACTTTATAGCTACAGAACACAGGTACATGCAGCAACAACAGAGAAAGCAGCACTGAATCAGCTGGGGACCTCTCATATACCTGCGCCAACACAACTAATCTCTCTTCTTATCTCAAAGTTCATAAACCATTATCACTCCTTAAAATGCTTAAAAAATGCTAGACTATACATGATTCCAAGGATTTACTATTCTACCATCTACCAATTACTTTTTATTTCCCACTACACTTTTATATGGGTTCAGGAATCAGAATTTCTTACGCTGTGTTACATTTTTAAGCAAGTCAGCTCAAACAAAAAACAGATTGAAGATGCTAAAATAAAGAATTGTTTTTAGCCAGCTACAAATTATGAAGAGAGGTCCAAATGGAAGAAAGAATTAGAATTTCTGAAAGCACAGGATAGTCAAGGATTTAAATTTATTTGATTTTGATCATATAGTTAAGTTTTAAGACCATTGCTGCAGCATTGCTGATATGACACGTTTCAGCAGAGCAGGAGGAAGAACTATCTATTTTGATTACTTAAATGACAGAGTAACTACAGAATTCTTCAAAACTCACAATGACTTATTCTAATCTTAACTGCCCAAGCAAAACCACTCATCCATATTCCCCACGAGAGCCACTCCCAAAACCTCCCTTTCACTGATAAATCATCTTAGTATCAATGATATGAGTTAGGTTGCCAAATAGTCATAAACACACATATAAATGGCAAGCAGAACTGCTGCCTAAGTCATGATTTCACAAGTGACATATGCAAGTGTAAATCCCTGGTATGGCTGATACATCTGTCTCACAGTGCTGCTGTGGCCACAAAGACAATGGGGGAGGTGACCTGGTTGAAAATTAACGCAGCATAAATACTGCTTTTCAGCAGAATTCCCACTTAGAGCGAATTGCCTTTACAGTCACATGCACGTTATATAAAAACATAAAGGAGATACAGAGGTCATAAGATTACAAAACCTGGTGTTTTCTTCACCTCTGATGGGAAAAGGTCACTCTTTCAGTAGCAGTACACATCACTACAATTACAACATAAATTCTGTCTTTAAAAGACAGCTTTAGGTATACTGTTGTACTTGCATTTAGGTCTTGAGCATTCATAGGCTTTGAACCTTGCTGATATTACATGGAATTACAGAAAATATTGAACCTGCTTTAAATAATGCTTGGGAATATATTTATGGTAAGAACTTGTTTATTTTAACATACTGCAAACTAAAGTTGAGTACAATTCCACAACATAGTGGTCTTAAATTTTAAGACTTTTAAAATTGTTTTTTTAAACTAGAACTCAGCTTTTAGTTATTTTACCCTGTACTTTAACACTGGAAAAAATAACTAAAAAAATCTCAAGTTTAGACTTATTTAGTATAATGACAGTCAATCTCCTGCTCCAGTTCCAAGTTAAACGTGCAGTAAAAGATATTCTGTTTGTGTTTCAATGTTAAGCATGCAACACGCGCGCTACAGCAGGGCTGACTTTGCTCAACTTTAAGCTTCCTGTTTCTAGGTTAGGGGTTTATTTTTTGTTTTATCATATGCCTTTAAGAAGTCATTAACTGATTCTTCTAACTTGCCAGGCAGAATAGAAGGAAGGAGGAAAATGCCATTGAAAAAGTTTATAGTGTTTAGAAAAGCTACCAATTAAACAATAAGAGGTAAACAGCGAAGTCCACGTTTCAGTTAGCATGGAAAATACAGAGATCACAAGATGCATACAGTAAGAAATATGTTTTATGTCTAATAATCAAATTCTTTCTGTAAAGTCTTATTTGAATAATCAGATTTACATGAACAACACTGACTTACTTCTAATGAACTAGAAGCACACATTCAGTGTTTGTTTTCCTAGCTCTAATCTAGCCTCAAGTAGAAAGGAAATCTCTTGTTTAGCAAGAGATTCTCTTTTCCCCAGGGTTTTAACTGAAACAGAAGTTCCTTTTGCCTCAAAACATCATTTTAAAATCTCAAATTCTATATGTTCCCTAAACTTCAAGACATCTTTATTAGTCCTATATTTAACCTGTATCAATCTGATTATTACTGAAGGGTTTTCTGTTTAATTTTTACTAGAACAAGTGTATATGTGATCAGCACTCGAAGGCAAGTCAGATGAGTGCATAAGTTAACAGAATCTTCCCCCAGCCCAACTCAAAGTGAATTATAACTACAGCTTTGTATTTCCTGACAAATTCATTGGGACACATAAAACACTCTCAGCCTAAAAAACGTGTAGCAGTGGTCCACTTATAAACACTGAACTTGTGTCTGCAGAATTAGTTCTTTACCATTCTCAAACATTTTTTTAATTGTATTTTCCCCTGAAAATAACCTACATCCAAGGAAAGCAAGAGGGAAAAGAGACACTCCTCTTTTCTAAAGCTCACTTAGTGTTAGAGAGTACAGCATCCACTTTCACAGTGAGAAGCCCACCCTCGCTAAGGTGGAAGGCCCTTTCTCCCCATACTGCCCCTTTCTCCCTTCCCAACTCAATATAGCATTTTCTCTAACTCCAGCACAGTTATGACTCCCTGTCACAGTATTTCTATCACATTAACACGTATGGAAACGCACGTGAAGCAGTAGGGTGGTTTTAGGGATTGTGCCTGAGAAAACAGTTCACCTGAAGTGTTTAAATCATGGCGATGATAGAACATACAAGAAAAAAAGGCGACATGAAGTTGTGATTTTTACTTCGCTTTAACTGAAAGGGGAGGAGAAAAACTTAGGAAGACCACTCAGTGTCATTTGAAAAGCAGACAGATCTGTTTTCTCAGTCTCAATAACTCCCATGAATGCAGGCTGTTTTTGTTTTTTTTTTCCCCCAAAAAATCTATGCACCATTCACAAGCTTTTTGCTATTAGAAGACTTAAAGTCCACCACAGATGATGGCTTCTGAAGGAAAAGTGGAAAGCCACAGTCACATTTTAAATGCATCTTAAAGTCACACTGTCCCTTGCCAAGAGCTCTTACAGAAGAGATCTTTCCCTTGCAGTCTGTTAATGATAAGAAGGAAGGGAAAGAGACAGACAGCTGTTGTTTATGAACTTCAGTGCAGAAGTGTGTCTACAAACCTCTCCAGAGCCTCTCCTGTGTTTGATCAAAATTTACAAGTACTTAAGTGTTGTGGGCTTATAATTGGTACGCAGCTAAGCCCCACACAGTTCCTTGTTTGCTTCCCCTGAGTTGGATGAGGAAGAGAAGGGTAAGAGCATTAAAGTTCATGGTCAGAGATAACAAGAGCTTAATAGGTAAAGCAAAAGTTGTGCGTGAAAGCAAAGCAAAATAAGTTCATTTATTTGTTACTACCCATCTGCAGGAAGATATTTAGTCTTTTCCAGGAAAACTGCACTTCATTATACGTACCAGTTACCTGGGAAGGTAAGCACTGTAATTCCAAATGTCCCTCTTCTTCCTTTGCCTTTTCCTCCAGCTCCTACTGCTAGTCAGGACATCATACGGCATGAAACAATTAGTTTTGTCCACACCTAGAAATGTGTCTCTCTTTATCTCTGGCAAATCTGCTTTTCCCACTTTTCAGACAATCACAGAATGGTTGAGGTCAGCTTGTTCAACCTGCTTCTCAAACAGGGTCACCTACAGCTGATTCCCCAGGACCACATCCAAAAGACTACTGAATACCTTCAAGAAGTGAGACTCCATAACCTCTCTGGGCAACCTGTGCCAATGCTCAGTAAACCTCGCGGTGTTTTCCTGATGTTCAGAGGGAACCTCCTGCATTTCAGCACATATCCATGGTCTCTTGTCCTGTCCCAAGGCACCACTGAAAAAAAGCCCACCTCCATCCCATATAAAGGAAGGGGAAGAATACAAGAAACAGTAAGACATAAAACAACTAATCGGCAAGCCAGAGACACCAGCATAGAGCTGTAATGTGATCACCCATTTAACAGATCTAACACCTAGCTACAATTGCAAAGTTAAGTCCTATTTCTTAGGATGGCTTATTTAATGTCACAACAGCATCACTTATCCATCATATTTGAAAAGCTGTGGCAGTTCAATGAAACTCCCAGTGACTGGAAAAAGAGAAAGATAACGCCCATTTTTAAAAGGGAAAAAAAGAATATGTGAGGAACTACAGGCCAGCCAGTCTCACCTGGGTACCCAGCAAGATCATGGCGCAGATGATCCGTAAGGCACAGGGAAAACAGAGAGGCGATTGGTGACAGCAAGCGTAGCTTCACCAAGGGCAAATCGTGACTGACAAACTTGGTGGCTTTTACATCAGGATTACAGCATTGTGGGGATAAAGGAAAAGCAAAGGATGTTATCTACATGGATTGTAAAGCATTTAATGTTTTGCACCATATAACATCCTTCTCTTTAAAATGGACAGATGTTAATTTGATGGACAGACCGCCTGGTGGATAAGAAATTGACCAGATGGTCAAATTCAAGGCATCGTGGCCAAAGGTTCAATGTCCAGGTGGGGATCAGTGATGAGAAGCATTCCTCAGAGGTCTGGAGCGACTGGTATCATTTAACATCTTTGTCTGCGACGCGGACAGAGGAACTGAGCGTATCCTCAGAAAGTCTGCAGACTCTGGCTGAGTGGTGTAATTGATATGTTGAAAGGAAGGGATGCCACTGGGAGGGATCTTGACAGACTTGAGGTGGTTCCATATGAACAATATGCTGTTCAACAAGACCAAGTGCAAGGCCCTGCACCTGGGTCAGTACCCAAGCACAAATACAAGCTGGGCAGTGAGAAGGAGTTGGAGGTTTTAGAGATGAAAAACTGAATTGTTGTTTTCCAGAGAAGTTGGGGATGCCTCATCCCTGGAAGTGGTCAAGGCCAGGTTGGATGGGGCTTCCTCGCAGCCTGATCTAATGGAACGTATCACTGCCCATGGCAGGATGGTTGGAATTAGATGACCTTTAAGGTCCCTTCCAACATAAACCATTCTATGATTCTATTAATTATATCATTTCGCTACAGAAATTTCTCTCTGAAGGAGGTCAGGTGGGAACCAGTAAAGGTATTCACACCAGAACTGTGTGCTTGATAGTCAGTAGAGGGCTCAGCTGTACTAAGACAATAATAAGCTGAGTTAACAATAAATATTATCCTTAGAATGTCAGGAATCTCATAAGCACCTGACTCAAAGGACTTTGAGCCCAGTAAGACAAGAGAAACATTTCCAAATCCAAAAAATTAACTCCATGAGTATTGTTAGAACCACTGATATGAAGTAGTTCGGGGACATATAATGTGATGGACTTGATATTTTGCCTTTGTTTTTTTTTTTAGTAACCCTGAAGTTCCACATGGTAACCAATACACATTATTTAAATAACCAAAAAGGAGGATATGAAAACATAGGGAGGTGGAAGAAGAATTACAGTTTCTGTGTTGCAACAAAGCAAGATTTACAGGTTTGGTGGCTGCTTTGTCACTAGTGCTGGGGATACAGAAGTGTGTGTGTGTTGATGGAGTGGGGGAAGCTAACAGATCAAAGGGAAAGTAGCATAGACTTGAGGTTTAGGAGAAACAGTCACAAAAGAAAGAAATTACATGTTTTTGTCTGCTGTTTAAACTCCTCTAGAAGAGAGTCAAAAAACTGTTGTCAAGATGCACACTGAGCATTCCGAGAAGAATCTTTAGATATCTAAGGAAGTAGTAATTCCAAACTTTTATTGGAAAATACAGGCTATTTAAGCTAATCAAACATACTCTCTATTGTTTTGAAGTGATAAAATCTACACTGACAAATTCAGGTTTGCTCAAGACTTTTTCTCCATATCATCTTTTAGAAAAATAAAAAAGGAGTGTTAGATAAGTAGGCAAATAGCATCAGACATATCTGACATCTCAGATACTGAACAAAGTTCTCTCACCAATGTGAAGGTGCAGATACTTCATCCCAGCAGGTTTTTTGTTTATTTTTTCATCTGGGAGATTTTTAGCTTGCTCTGTTTCTCCTACTCTAGTTTCAAAGGGAAACATGTATGAAAGTTACAATTTTTAAATTGAACCAGAGGAAATGATTGGCAATTTGTGGCCTCTTAGTACATCACTGACCTGTAAGGAAAATGTATTTATGATCAGGCTTTGTCCACACCTGGCTCATTATACTATTGTCTTATTATAATATTCTCCCTCTCCATTATATCTAAATAGCTTTTGTTTTAAATAAATAAATTCTATTAGTTGCTACAGTTTATCTTCATTAAGTGAGTGAGCTTCTTTATAGGATACTACTTCATTTTAACAGCACGGAATACTCTCACCTGTTTTCCTCCACTGCAGCTCTTCTTTATTTTCTTATAGTATTGAGTGGGAATATGAACAAAAGAACTTCTAGTTCAATATGTTTCCTTTGTATGCATTTTTACCTGCTGACATAGCTATTAAGTATTTGCCAAGAAACTGAACACTTCAATAAATGTGCAGTAACAATAAAATGCTCTTCAAAAACACCCTGGGCAAACAGGAAAATAATATAAGTAAACGCAAAAGTTCCTGGAAAGGGTAGGGGTAGGAGGAGTATAGCATACCGCAAAAGCTACTTTCTACATAGAAACAGTCACATGCAGGTGGAAAGAAGAAGTGTCACCTTGGTCAGCAAGTGAGAAGGCTTTCCTGCAATGTTTCTCAGAAGGAGGGAGGTTTCCCTGTCCAAATAGGAGTGCTTGTTCAGAAAGAAAGAGAAAGAACACAGGTCAAAAGAAGTCAGTAATTTTACAGCGTATTGACCATAGAAGATAAGCAGAGTTTAAGGGAAAAAAAAACAAACAAACACACCTACATCCTCACTTCATTTCCCTCCCACAGAAATGTGAACATTCCCAAATAACACAAGCCTAACACTAATATAAAAGCAGTCATGCTAGCAGAGGACACAAGTTTAATTAACCTTCCCCTGAACAAAAGGTCACAGAATAGAATTAAGAGCTTTGCTTACCTGCTACTGGTTTCTTTTCTGCAAGAAACAACTTATTTTTAAAGAACATTTAGAACAAAAACATCCACTCTTCAAAAACCCTGCACAGGCTTGTAAAACTGAACATTCTGCTTCTGCTGTACGAAGTTACTAAAAGCTGGTCACATGGAGGCAAAAACTGGTTTCATGCCTTCTATGCTGACTGTTGTTTTTATATTTATGGAAAAAAGACGTCACCATAAATAATCCAAACTTTACTTACAACTAAGCTTTTTTTCCACTCTCTTTTCTAAAAAATTATGCAAGTTTCTCAGAACATATACTTTAACCTATACAAAAAGAGGAAACAAAACAAGCAGCAACCTGTAAGGAAGGTTTCTTAAAACTTAAAAATCAAAGAATAACAGAGGGATCATTATCTGCAGCATCTGTTACAGAAGAACAGCAAAACCATCAGCTCAGTCTGCAGAACTTCAGTCACAAGAATATTGAATGTATCTCATGTACCATCACTATACTGCAAATTTCATCCCTTGTGACTGGATCTGTCTCAGCTGTTACTACCATGTTGATTGATTTTACCATATACAGAGCAAGGCATGGCAAATAAGCTGCCTACTATACCATTGTTAAATAATTAGAAGCCAAGTACAGCACAGAATTTCTTCTTCAGAGCCACAACAGGTAATCACCTCCTGAAAAAAGTTAAGAGACCATGTCTCCAATTTCATGCAATATGTCCTGGCTTCAGCTGAGACAGTTTTTCTTCATAGCGTCTGGTATGATGCTACATTTTGGCTTTGGGAGAAAAACAATGTTGATAACACACTGATCTTCTGATTGTTGCTGAGCAGTGGCTACAAGAGGTTTCAACTTCTTGTACTGTCTAGCCAGCAAGGAAAGCTGATGGTGCCCAAGGAGCTGGGATTGGACAAAGCCAGGACAGCTGACCAAAACTGGACAAAGGGCTATTTCATACCATATGACATTATGTGAAAAAAACTTTAAAAACTGTGCGGCTGTGGCAGGAAGGCAGCCGCTGCTTGGAGAATGGCTGGACATCAGTCAGGGAGTGGTGAGCAATTGCATCGTGTATCACTTCTTTTGCGAATATATGTTATATTATTATCACTGTCATTGTTATTTTCCTTTTCTCTTCCATTTCTGTCCTGGTAAATAGGTGTTTTTTTGTTTTTGTTTTTTTTTAAACTTTTTAAATCACAACCCATGAGTTCCACATTTTTTTTTCGCCCCCCCCCCCCCATTTCTGTCCCCTATCCCACTGGGAAGAGGGACAGAGCAAATGACTGTGTAGTACCTAGCTGACTGCTGAGTTAAAGCACAACAAAAGGAGATGCACCAAAGTATTTGATACCAAGTCCCTGCACAGGCAGTTTACTTGTTATGACTGCCACATTCTGGTCTGAGTAAGGGTCTCTAGCACATGTGAAAAGCTACAGCTCAGGAAAGACTCTACACAGCACCTGATGTAAAAGCTAGGCTCCAGCCCAATCAATAGGTAGTACTTAGCCACTAGCACAGATTCAGTTTACGATGTAAACTGAAGATTTTTCTGCTAGTAAATAAATTACCACACATGTCTACATCAGATGTTTCAGAAGCACAGAATTGCTGCCTAGTGACAAACAGATTTTTCACACCTCAAACACACAGAGAGCTTTGGAATGCAGGACTTAGTATGATTACAAGGCCCTGTACATTGTTTACAATAATACAGAAATCTCAAAATAGGCTTCCTAAAACATTATAATATCCTTTGGGACAGATGAACATTATGCAATTTCTATATACACTGGTTTTCCAGCAACTTCAGTGATACCTATAGACTGTAAGACTGTCATTTAAAGAACACTCATTTACTCAGCTTCAGTAAGCTTGGGGTGAATCTAAATTGATGGTAGATGATACACCTTTGCTAACTAGAAGGCAGACTTCCTCTTTCTTTTTTTTTTTTAAATAATTTCTGCTATGTGGGTCTTTATTCTGACTAGTGTTCCTCCTCAACAGAAGCTGTAACTTTATACAAAATCTAGAATCTTCTCAAACACATTACTACAGAACTTTGGGAATAAATCACATGCCTCAATCCAAAGCTCAAAAATATAAATAAAAACTCAAAGACACATTCAAGCAATTCTTTTAAACAGTTTCTGGATAGACTTCTAATCACAAATCATGATGTCTGACAAGATACATCACTTTTTCTTAGTGAATTTTGCAGTGTGGTAAAGAGAACATTACAATGCACACTCAACCTCTTTCCTCGGGTTTAGCATAAGGAATCTCTATTTAAAACAAATACTATTTCCTGGAAAATACTTCTCCAGTAGAGAAGCTTAAGGGAAATAATTTAACCTTTGTCCTATCATTGCTCCTTTTGGCTGTTCTCATCTTACATTTAAGTACAGTACCATACTTATCCAGTAATTAGCTCTTATTCTATTCTAACACTGCTTGCCAGACCTGCAACAAAATATGAAAACAGGTAACCACAGTAAAATTATTTGGAAGTTAAGAATAATGGAATTTAATGAGAACAGGTGTTGCCAATAAAATATGTAGTTAATTGTGTGATGACAAACCACCTGTGTGAATCTGAGCTGAAGAGACACGTCTAGAAAGAGTCAGAAGAAGAGACATGTCTGGAGAAAGAGCCAGATATCTTTTGACCATGGTTCCTTACTACTACGTAGCACATTTCTACAGTACTCCAGATAACCAAAAGTTAGAATTATTAGAAATGAGTAAAGTGACAGGAAAGGCTTTGTTCTGAGGTATTACATAGCTTGGCTCAACAACAATGTGCATGTAACTTCAAATGTTTGACCTACATAAACTCAGAGAGAAAGAAAAATCAGTTTATCCAGTAACTGGACAGGGGTTATAAACAAAAATTCCTTTTTTTTTTTTTTTTTTTTTAAAAAAAATAAAGCATGTTTCATTTTGGAACAATGTACAACTCCTTTACAACTGCAATTGTAAAATATTTTATCTATTTCAGAGTATAGACCAGATCAAACACCAAGCTTTGAGGGGAACTGATGCTGCCTTTTAATACAGGCTTCCCAGGAATATTCCATTGTTCAGAAATAGATAAATATTCTGTTATATTGTCTCAAGACACTACGACTACGTTGAACCACAGTGAGGATCTAAATGGCTCATCCTTCCTCCCTACTTATAGAGTTCAAATTTAAATCAAAGTTCTGACAACATTAACGCCTAATTTGTGTGAATAACCTACTTCTCTGTCCAAAGTACTTTCCCTGACAAAAAAAAAAAAAACAAAAAAAACAAAACACCAATGAAATCTAGGAACACAAACACAAAACTTGAATTACTACTCCACAGACATTCTAGGTCTTCCACTGCAAAACCTATCTGCTTTCCTTCCACCTGCTCCCACCACAACATTGAGATCTCATGCCCTGGGAACAAAGTCGTCTCTCTCCCTGTGCAATTTAACAGTAACTCATACCTAGTTAAACCAGATGGTGGCACTCTTGTGCCACTAATTTGGATCTAATTAATGACAGCTAATAAACACCATAACACGTTTTTTTTTTTTTAAAAGCCTACCTGTGTAGCCAAGAACCAAACTAAAATGAGGGAAATGCAGAATGCAGTAAGCAGTGTCTGATAAAAAGCTCTGTGCTTACAAAGCTTTCTTAAAATGGTAACTACTACAGTTTTTGACTATGCCAGTATGTTGAATTCTTTAGACATCATCAGAAACAGCTAGAATAGACTATTTTCAAAAGACAACTCAAGAATTGTATATATTTAACTTTGTCCCAAAGGAGTACATAGAGGGGAAGGGAGAACCAGAATTTTTCTTTGTAAATTCTTTGAGATTGTGTTTTCTATGTGGAATGCATAAGAACGCACATTACAAAGTGATTAACATATAAAACATTTCATTCTCTGCTTTCCTTTGCAATGGACTGCCAAGAGCAATTATGCTTCAAAAGAAAATAAAAAAGTGTATTAAGTGTACTTCAAGTAGGCTTCCCCTATTAATAACTAAAAAATAGGTAACTACCGGCTTCAGATTGAGAAAGTCTAACTGTAGCAATGTACTTAGTATGCTATTATGATACTAGTGGATTCAATTTAAGTTATAAATGTGATTTTTATATTACAGGCAAATTGATACAACTGCTGACAAACTATACATACATATGATAGTAACTTACAGGGGTCATTTCAGCTTCCTCTTCTGGAGAGTTAATGGGATGCTTGGACTGATTAATGGAATGTCCCATGGAAACAGTAAAAAAGCAGGAAAATGAGGAGGAAAGGATGCAAAAGGGAAAGGGGAAAAGAAAGGGGAAGAAAAGAAAGCCTTTATTCTCAGTCAGAAGAGGGAATAAAAACATGATGACAGTTAACAAAAACAAAGGAAACCAAACTACATTTAGAAGTTGCAGTGGCCCTTATCTCAATTTTTTACAAATGATCAATGACTTAAAGACAAGATGAGATTCAGGTGTTATCACCCTATCGGGAGGGAAGAGAGATTGGATGCAAGTATGTTCTTGAACTATAGAAGAGTGGAAACAGTCATTAACTTCAGATAAAACACTGCAGTAAAACATTTGTAAACACACGCAAACAAACCCAGACAGCATTCTCCTTGCACAATGATTAAGTAACAATTATGAGTTAAATTCTCTAAATACAAACAACAACAAAAAGACTGTCACTTAATGTAACTTCATATACTTTCTGTATCAATTTCTTCAAAGCAGTAAGTAACATAAATATGCTTTAGTGACCATTAGTAAGTATAACAAGAAAAAAGTAGATACAGATTTACCTCTCCTTCAGCTGGACATACTACTCTAGACTTAAGCACTCTCCTACTGTAATTTATTTAAAAAAGAGATTAAGAGAAAGTATTTTTCTATTTCCCTAATTTTTTTTACTAAGAGTAGAAGGTTGCAGGGGAGAGCATTTGTGTCTTAGGACAAAAATATTCAATTATGATGGTGATATGTGAAGTTACTAAAGGACTGAAAATTGAACATTACACTCCTAAAAATCTCAGTGCCTAAAGATTTCCAGTGCGGTATCCAACGCTTGCTCCTTTCCATCAGAGGTACAGAGATATTTATTTCACAGACATTAATCTTGCTAACTTAGTTACAGAGTTGGGGTTTGACAGATGAAGAAATGAAAAGGGAGTTACATTTTGTTGTTATCAAAACCTCAGAAAAAGAGTACAGATGCTTAGAATCATTAAGGCTAGAAAAGATTGCTAAAATCATTCAGTCTTACTTTAAAACTAGTGCTGCACCATTAGACAGCAGAACTATCTGACATTTCCATACATATGATGAATTTTCAGCTGTTTATACAGATTTTGCCAAGCTATAACCAAGACAGAAATTTTCCATGATGGATTACTATTAGAGGATGGTTATTATTTATTCCTTCAAAACAGAATTATTTTTAAGGCTTTAATACCTCTGTATGCCTGACCATGAAATGTATTATTGTCAGTGACATCCTCAGAGACTGTGAGTCTGCTGGTCCATGGGAACTTAAACAAATTTTTCTGAGCAGGAGCCGTCAGAATTAAAATTGTAGTCTACAAAGCCTCACTGAAGCCTAGACCATCACAATTAAAAACCTCAAGGCTGCATTCTCTCATATGGCACTGCCCAGTCTTTCAATTGGGCTGCAAACAGCTATCCATGAACAAAAGATTGGCCAAGTTTGAGAATGCTTGGGCCATGGTAGAGGAGTACTAAAAACTGCAGTCCTCTTACAACTGCAATGCCTGGCTGCTGCAGAGCATATTGGAGCCAGACACTGGAAGTGACAATCCAGAGCTATTACTCTGTGCTCCCAAGTGGCCAACCCTCCTGGAACTTGTGCAACTCCATCTCACCACAGGCAACTGGAATTTCCTAACTCCAAGTGTTCAGTTCAGCAGTTTTTTTGTTTTTTTTTTCTTTCCTCTGAACTATATCAGGAGTCAAAAAAAAAAAATCTAACTTACAGAACTTACAGCAAGTATTGCTTAACTGTTATGGATCCTTATAACTTTATGTTGGTTCTGGCTGGTACAGTCTAATCCTACTGAAATTTGCTGCAATTTAAGAAACAAGTCTGTGGACATTTCACATTAAGAAACAGCTGAATCATATGCAGGAGAAGCACTATTTGTTCATTTATGTGCCTCTCAAATCAAGAGAGAGAGCAGACGGATTGTAAAAGTTTCCTGTTGGACACAAGTTCCTTGGGAAACAGGAGGACAGACAGAAAAGATGTTAAATGCTGGTAAACATTTCAGTTCAAGTTTAGTTTCACTACTAGTGAAGAACTTTAAGGCAGAACTGCTACAAGAAAGAGTCAATTCTAACCTTCCTCAACCATACGCTCCTGCACCTCTCGTGTGGTCAACAGTGATTTTGACCACATCATCCAAGAGATCAGGGAACAACTTATTCAGAAGGATTATTTTTCATGGAGACCACGAGCAGATACAAATCACTGGGCAGCTGCACAAACACTAGTGCCAACACAAAGTGGGGCAAGACTGTCTGACTCAGCAACAGCGCAAACCTAAACGAGTATAAACCAAACATGAAATCTCATATAAAGTATGTCTTCAGGAAAGAGGTTTCAAGGGGTGGAATTTTCCCAAAAGAAAAAACATAGGAGGAAAAAAAGAAAAAATAAGATGAAGTATAGCTTCATGGAAAATAGTTGTCCGTCCTGTCCAAAAAGTGATGCTTTACTTAAGTGGAAGACTGAAAGGAAGGATAAAAACCCACAAACTTTACTACAATTTTTTGATGAGGAACTGCATTAATTACAGAAAAAATTGCGGAGACATCATCCTGTAGTGGATTTCACTTACAGCAAAGAAGGCAAGACATCAAAGCAGTTAAGGAACCTAAGGAACGTGTAGCTTTAACTACTTTTGTTTAAACTTTTTTTTTGTAAATTGTATGCAGTAACTGTTTCAAGTAACATTTGCTTATCTTCCATGTTTGTTGACTACTGAACTATAACTCAGTTCTAAAAAAACTTCTCGTTGATATCAAGTCATCAAAAATTTCATCACTAGAAGACAATGGGTACGTGTAGCTGGGGAGCTAGAAAAGTCACAACTCACCCTTTCAATTAGGAGGGGATAGGCCATGTGAAAAAATAATAAATCTAGACTGATAAAACAAACCACTAATATGGATGATCCATAATCTAGAAGAACTTTTAAGAGCATGAGATTATGTAAAATGTTCAACACAGAGAAATGCAATCAGGGCTGTAAGTTTGGTTAACTAAAAAAATGAACTTTTGCATTTCTATTCACAGGCAGTCATCATTATACCATTATGGACTAATCACGAACCAGCATGCACAATACTGACACAGCTGGAAGGGCAGTTCCCAGTTGTTTCACCAGAACACGAAGTCTCATTTTGTGGGTTCAAACTCCTTTGCAAATGTGATAAACCCTAGCTTTTGTCCTATATTATAACAGTGTACGCAACTGAAGTAAACTACATAAATTCCTTTCTTCTCTTAGATTGTAATGCCCCACAGGCTGCTGTGTTCTTAATTTTTGTCATCTGTTCCAAATTTGACTTTTGGCAATCTGAATTAAGGACAAACAAGTCATCTGTTGCTAATTTCCTACAGATGTGATAGTTCTGTTCTCTAGTCTAATTATAAGTTGCAAAAAAAAAAAAAAAAAAGTGAAGGAATTTATCTTTGTTTCAAGTAGGGTGGTGTATGTACTAAAAAATTTCCATTTTTAAAAGCTCCACTAAATCAGAGCTTGCAGTTTCCAGTGAAGGTATTGCTCTACAACTCTCACCGTTGCTGTTGACAAAATTTGGTGACATCATAGTGCAAGCATTAGCATTTCTGAACTCAGGTCCATTGGCTGCTTCTGATATGTACGTTGTTTACATATACTTTGTCATTGATCTACAGTATTTTTTCTGCTGTAGATTAATCTGTTAAGAGTTCTATCCTCTAATCAAGCATTTTCTCAGCTTATCTGTACTAACGTTCTAATTTTTTCTTAGTAAACCCTACCACAAAAACAAGGATCTTTCTAAACCGCTGTGGAATCTGAATGAAGTCAATACGATTTATTAAAAAAGAAGTGTTTTCTTAAACTGTCTTCTACAACTGATGGAAGTCAGTGATGGTGATTTCTCTAATCAATGGATGTAAAGATGTAAAAGGAGAAGCTGAAAGGATAAAAAAAAAAAGACCACTGGACTGCAGATAGCTTCTGTTAATAAGAGCATCTACTTTTAGGATTATTAAGCACACATACACCCTCCTCCCCAGAAGTGTTAGCATTTTAAAGAGGGTACCTGCTCAGCTGGTAACTGGAAAGTGGAGGCTGATGAAGCTTGAATTATTTGCCTGCATCTTAAAAAGTCACAACAGCTGCACACGAGAAACTATTAAGTGTCTGATATCTTCAGAAGAATATCATGGAAGAAAGAACGAGAATATTAAAGGCAAATTTTCACTGATAAGGCACTACTTTTCTGGAGACAATCGAGGGGCTACCATGAAAGTTTCTGTGCAAATGAATAGGCAGCAGATTTGGTAGTCCACAGAAGACTCCAACACCACAGAACAATAAGGAAGAACGTTTAGGCACGGTTTTAGCTGGGACAGAGTTAATCGTCTTTGCAAAGACTCATATGGCACAGTGTTTTGGATTTTTAATGGTGTTGATAACATGCTATTGTTGCTGAACAGAGTTTACATAGTGCCAAGGACTTTACAGCTTCTCATGCTGCCCTGACTGCAAGGAACTAGGAGTGCAAAAAAAGCTGGGAGGGGACAGAACCAGAACAGATAACCTACACCAGCCAAAGGGATATCCCACACCACTTGGCATCATGTTCAGCAATAAAAGCTGGGGTAAAGAAGGAGGAGGAGGAGAGGGACATTTGAATTGACAGCATTTGCCTTCCCAATAAAAAACTACACACAATGAGCTCTGTGACTGAACACCTGCCAACCATTGGGAAGTAGCAAATGAATTCTTGTTTTGCTTCCACACACTGTTTTTGCTTTTACCTAGCAAACCGTCTTTATCCCAATCCATGGGTTCTTACATTTTTACCGTTCCAATTTTCACCCCTATTCCACCTAAGGAGAATGAACAGCAGCTGAGTGGTCATGAGCTGCCTGCCAGGTTTAAACCGTGATGGTAACAAAATACCCCATATCTGAAATTTTTGTGCTGATACCAGCTTTGCCAGCCAGCTGTGTCAAAGAAGACAAGTATCATGCTGTCCCTTTTCCTGTTCCTTCCAGGGAGTAAATTTTTAAGCTTAATCATCAGTATCGGGAAAATTCAACTAGAAATCTCAGAAGATAAATATATTCTTTCTCCTTTTACACTAATCAGCTTCCTGCTACACTTTCATGAGTCTCTTGCACAGCAAGTTCTAAATTTGCAGCTATGAAATCAGTCTGATATACTGGTTGCAGAATCAAGACCTATCAACACAAGGATAATGTTTATGTCCTTATTTCTCTTTCACTTATTTTAATTTGACACGCTCCATTTTTTTTTATTTTTTATTTTTTTTTACAACATACCATTCCATACATGTCTAATAATTTAAACTTTGAGAATGTCTCCTGAAGAGTCTAAAAGTTCTAATCCATAAATAAATAAATATTCTATTCCATCATTTTCTTTGCAGATTCCTTAAGCATAATGTGGAAAAAAAATACAGAAAAAAATGGGTGCTAGTTTTGGAGACATGGGGAGGAGTGTATTAGTAATCTTTGGGTTCTAGCTCGGTTTCTAGAAAGAAAATCACGCAATTATCATACATAAACTTCAAAATGAATAGTTAAGCACATTTGATTACCAGAACACAAAAACTGCTTACATTTCATAAACCGGTACGTTTATCTCAGATGGTATTTTGAAAGCCTCCTCTGAAATCTGGCAAGATTTATTTTACCTTTACTTCAAGAACATTAGAAAACTGGACTGTTCATGATTCTTTGGACAACAAAATTGGAAGGCAAAGAAATGCTTCAGGATGACAAATACACAATTTTCCTCTACTGTTGAGTTACTAAAGAACACCTTGTGACTAGTAATTTTAAAAAGAAAAAAAAAGGAAGAGAATGACTGTCTAATTGTGTTTCAAATTATGTCTATCCATTTACTATTTTCAACACAACTGGAAATTCTCCAGAATACACTTTCTGGGTATTCTGTGTATCTATATAATATAACCTATATAATCTATATAATATAATCTATATAATAGAACCGGCAGAAAATTAATTTAACTTTTTTCATCTTTTTAAAAACAAACAAAAAAATCCACACAATTTTAACCACATTTTTTGTGCGATATAACACTTAGTAATCACACAGAAAACACAACCTACAATAACTGTTATGGTTAGAAAAGCTTCTGTACTCCTTTGTGTGGAAACTAAAATAATCCACATGAGAATCAAAGCAAAACGGCTGTGGAACACAAACTTTGTTTTTCCTTACACCCATTTCAAATTTCCAACTTTACCCAACAGGAGTTTCTGGCCAATACAGAATACGGTCTTTTCCAACCTTGGTGATTCTATGATTTTATGTGGGAAATACTGGTGATAGGTGGACAGTTGGACTGGACGATCTTGGAGGTCTTTTCCAACCTTGGTGATTCTATGATTTACATGCGTTCAATCAGCTAAATTATTATTACACCATATTATAAGTTATCTTTGTATGCAAGTCAGGATCTCTCAGCTATGCAATCTGGGTTACAAACGTAAACAGCTCCACCATGCTGGGAGGGAGGTGGTGAGGAATGCTGTACTATGCCAGACCAGATGGCAGACTTCAAACTTATCCGTGATACCTTCATTCAGCGTATGCAGGACAGTAACAATGACTGATCATGAACAGGGCTTTCTACCATCAGATGCCTTGCTAGCTATGCAAGCATGATCAACACCGTTCTCTATTCTCTCCCCACTACCGCCTTCTCCTTTTGCTCTAGCATACCTCACTGCAAAAAGAGCATTTCTAGTAGCAGGGGTACAGAAGGAATGGAAAATCAAATGGTACGGGAAGGTGAAAGGGACAAGTTACTCATACAGTCATCACTTCCTCTTCCCTGTGGTGTAACATCGCTCACTCAGCTCTACATTCAAGTAAACTATCTGATTAGCAGAAATTAACATTTAAAGTGGATGCCACTCATTACAGATTTACAAACATGGATGACAAAAAGCAATCTACCAATTTAAAGAAGAATACTGTTGGAGCAAGGATGTGTAACCTAGTAAAAACTGTTGGGGACAGAACATTGAGGAGATGGAAGCAACTTTTCTCACTCAGCAGTGCTTAGAGTGGGCTGAAGATAAGAACGCAAGTGCAGACAGACAACACTTGATACCACTAAGGAAAGATCTTGAGACTACAGGACAAGTCTTTGAAGTCGTTAACATTCACAGTGTCCAAATAGATAGTGTTAAGAATCATTAAGAAAGAGAGAAAATAAATAATTATGGCAACAAATAAAACTATGATTTTAGACAATCCAGGGAATTTCAGTCATCTCTCCTGAAAGTGGCATATACAAATTCAGAATATTGAGAACAACAAGGATGGTTCTAGCAAACGGGATCATTGAGAGTCACTGTTTGTCATGATGCTTATGCATTTTCCATACCATGAAGTCCACACAGGGCAGACTGCTAGGAAAAGGAAGAACACACTTAAGTGCCTATCCTGCTGCTCAGGCAAGATTTGGAGAATCCATTAAGACTAACGGATGCATTCCCTCTAGCTCTAGGCTACACACTCCCCTACTACGTATCAGCACACATCAGCGATCTTCCCTCATTCCTTGTCATTTTTGGTGGCTACGGAACTGCAGCATCTTTACATAATATCTATCACTAGTATTGGTCGGAAAGTGTACCAGACAATACATAACTTCAGTGTGCCACTGCATGGCTGTTCTTTTACAGCATTTCCCTACATTGCCAGGTCAGGAGGCTCAAACGACTGCAGAACTATTTTCTAAGATAGAACGCTGAAGTTAGTAACCACAAAGCTTAATTTTCTTCTTCAGGCAAGCATTTCCCCTGGTCAGAAGTCTTCTATCTTTACGTTATTCCCTTCCTCTGGTGATTCCAATAAAACTAAGTTGTGGAAGAGAGGTCACTTTTTTTTTTTTTTTTTTTTTTTTTTTTTTTTTTTTTTAAGTCCTTACACTGCCTGGAGAGGACAGAGTGGATCAGTCAAAAGGGCAGAGCTGCCAAGTCAGCAATCTCTTTGATAAGAACCAGAGCAGCAAAGAAAATTGTAAAGGTCAGCTCAAGTACAGAAGGCCACAAGGAAGACAGGCAAAAAAAAAAAAGAGCAAACTTAAAGCACTAGGTGGTAATAACAAATTAAAAATGCATTTGCTAAAGCCATGAAGTAATAGCTTCTCCCAGTTTCTCCATAACAATAATAATTAAAAGACAAGTGGTTTTGGTGTTTTGCTGGTTTTCTTTTCCCCCACACTGGCAACAGATCTCCCAAGGCTACTCCCTCAGGTTGAGTGATGTCCTCCATTAGAAACAGTACATCTGAGCCTGTGGGTGGGAAGGAAGAATTCAGTCCTACAAGGGAAAGGTGTTCACAACCTAGACATGAAGATTAATAGAGCCCTAAGCAACACTTTTCAGCACCTAAAAGAACAAAAGAAAAAAATCTTTTGTTGATGCCCAGTGATTCTACCAACTAATCCTTGGGTATCTGCCCACTTCCAACATTACTTTGATTCAACAAAGACCACTGAATCTGCCAGAACTCCAAACAAATTTCATTTCGCCCTATCACCAGCACTGAGACAAGAAAAACAGCCTCACAGTAGAAGTCCCGTCAAGTAAGAGATTTAATACTGAATAGTTAAATATAAATTCTCTAAACTTGCTGGAAAATATTTCAGAAATAAATAACTTTCCTCAAGCTACTGAAATTAAGATGACCAGACAGCTCAGACAGTGTAGAACAAAGCAGCACTGTTGATCACTGGAAACGTTTTTGCTCTCAAGAAGAGAGCAGAATTTAGCTCTCAAATTAACACCACTTTCTGTTTACCTCCTTTGAAGGAGTCATTCTTAGCAACTTATCTGGGCAAAGAAACAATAGCCACATTCTTCTTAAAAGCAGTCACTGGGTTTACAAAGACAGCTCTCAAATGTCTTTGTGAGGAAAGGGGGAAGTGTTGAGCCTTGAAGTCAATGGCTAAGAGCACAGAAAGCAAGTGAGAAAGTAATTGCAACACTTGCAGCAATATAGATTAGCTTCCTGTGAAGACAAAGCAGCTTGTGGAACTGTGCCCGTTGATTCAACAATATCCAGTCACATAAGCAGAGCAGGTGATTTGCTGATCATTCATACCATGCAAAGAATTGAAAAATGGGAGACTAGAAGTGTAATCTTACTGAAACCTCAGCATGTCACTTCTTAAATGGGAGGCTGATATCTAGACTGATATCTTCGAAATCAACTACCAAAAACAACTTAAATTTTCAATAAGTGATTAAGAAATAGAAAAAAAACAAGTTTTCTCATACCAGGCAACTTACAAAAGAGAGGAACTAAAAAAAAAACCAACTCATTTTAGCTTGAGGAGAGATAACAACGCATCATTGTAAAAAGTTAATCATTGAAAGACGTATCTGCATGACTGTCAGGGATCCAAAAGAAAAATAAGTGTTATCATATCACAGAAACAAAATGACTGACAATTGAAAACCAATACAATCAGACTGTCACAGGCAGGGCTCTAACTCATAGATCTACAGCAATAATGAGAAGGTTTGCATTTTAACTTTCAAAAGAGAAAAGGACACATTTCTATCTACCTCTGTTTTGCTACACTCATTACAAATCTACAAATAATAGAAAATACTGATAATCAGCTTCTTCTGTAAGAAGCAGTAACACATTTCTCACCATTTCAAATAAAAATTTAAATTTAAGTGTGACCTTGATGAGTTATCATGAAACATACAAATCTGCATCATTCACTGTTTGTATCAGATGAACTTTTGCTGCAGATGTACAGAGACACGGTTTAAGTACAATTCATTCAAATTAGTGTTTATTATTGATTAGAACAAACAGCTTGTTCCTGTTTTCTTTCAGGTAGAGAGAAAACTGAAAGTGAACATTCATTTTAGTACAGCTGTCTTCTGACTAATAGGTCAGGTTTTTGTTGCTCCAAGTAGCTTCTAGTTTACATTCTTAAATTCAATGGGACATTTTCCCCATTTCCTCATGTAACACAGCAGCATTTTCAATATTTCTCAAACTCACTGTGTTTTTACTGAGAAACTGCTGCCTGATTATTATTAACTAATGCAGAGGAACAAAAATCTCAAATTTGGTATTGCTGTACCATGAACCAATTGGTTTTCAGTGTTGGGCATTGCTTGGAAGAGTTCTCTTTGCCATACATTTAAGAGGAATATTAAGAAGTGGTGAGCTGCTGTTATAGCTTCAGATAGACACTCACAGTATCTGACACACATGCGGTAATCTAAGCGTACAGTAACAGGAATGTAGTAATGTCATTCAACTTTTCATTCCTTCTTTCAAAGCTGTACACTTCTCAGATGTGTAAAAGCAGCGTATGAGATTTACGTAGAAGAAAAACATTAAATACAAAACTTTAAAACATGAGTGGATTTGGAGGGGAAAAAGATGCGGAAAGTTCTTAAAAAAAAGAAACAACAAAACAACAACTACTTAAATTAAGATTCCTTGCAGACAGACAAAAGCAAAGAAATAGCCAGCGTGTAGCCCATGCAAAAGCAACCCTGATCTGTAATCAGCTTTTTTATATGGAACATGTTTAGCAAGGAGCATCAGCCTAAGAGAAGAGGAAGGAAAAAAAAGAAGAAAAAAAAAAGCTTGAAGAAAAAACACCAAAAGAGTTATTAAATTTATGACATTACCTCAGTGATTGGTTGCCCTTGTGATGTCAAGTCCAGTTCCTGAGGTCTTGTCACCTTATCGATATCCAAAGAGTCCATGCTGGAAGCTGCAGAAGTTATGCTGGAACGGGAGGAGTTACTGATTGAGCGCACCTCAGCATCACTCACTGTGCCAGCAGATGCTGTCCTCCTGTGCTGGGCATTAACTACTGGTTTGGTGTCTTCCGCTACAGACTGTTGGGCTGCCTCATCCATGCTCAAAGAAGCTTTCTCTAATTGTGCAGTGATGTCATCCAAAGAAACGTTGGCATGTGATGGTTTAGTAACCTTACCAGATGAGGAGGATAATCCTTTCATACTGCCATGCTTAGTAGAAGGACGGCTAGTAGGTGGTTTCTGAACTTTGGATTCTGTGGCAAGGTGTTTCACTGCAGTATTATTTGCTGAATGAGACCCAATGCTGCTGAGCTCCTGCTCTATGGAGCACAGATCAGCCATGAGGGCATCTAGATCCACAGCCTCCCCCTGATTCAGAGCTTCTGCAATGAAGAAGAGTTTTTAGTATGAGCAGGTTTTCTATATTTCTCTATGCAACTCTTCATTTTATGTTATTGAATTTAATAGCTGGAATAAGGGGGCAAAGGACACTGTATTTTGCTCTCCCCATCTATATTGCAAAACCCATCCTCACTCATAAACATTAAGTTTATTTGCACTAGTACTCTTGACTGGTCTAAGAGAAAAAAAAATAGGTTAAATACACTTTCTGATAGGAGAAACCCGTGAATTTTTAGTTACATTTGAAAGGTTGAAACTGCTCTCCTGTGAACAGAATCTAAAACCGTACCTGCATATATCGTGCTTCAGCTTTTTAATGAAATGTGTTTTGCTAGGCAAATGTGACATTACTTTAAAAACAAACAAATCCCCACAACACTATAAGATACTATACATACACTCAAACCTCTAAATAAAAGGCTTCCTGTATTACAAGTAGGGGAAGTTATTTTAAGACAAGAAAAAGTATGGTTTTTTGTTTAACATGAAAGCATTCTGTAGCTATGCTCATGCATTCTGTGCCATGAAGCAAGATGCTTTTTCCTCCTACTTAACAAATACATACTAATTCTTTTTTTCACAAGACCAGATCCCAGAACAAGCTTTCTTTATAAATACTAGACTAAAATTCTTACATATTAGGTGCTATAAAAGATAAGGCTGGGGGGATATTCAAAATTCTCTGCCATCAGAAAGCAAGGCTGTTATCAAACACATTCTCACTTCTAGGTACAGTGCATTTTAACATTCCTTTAAACCATTTCATAATGTTCTCATTCATGGTTGAAACAGCTTTTTTTTTTTCTTTTCCTAAAATAATACTTTAGAAGGTAAGTAATTCAACGAACCATTCAAATTGTACATGGAAAATCGATATGAGAAGTTGGCAAGGTTGGTTTCTTGATGGAGAGGTGATCTCTTCACTGGTGCCACAGGCTTGTCTGAATCCAAACTCTGAAAAAGACAAGAAAAGGTGGAGATGTAATTTGAGAAATAAATATTTAAGATGGATGAAAACCAATTTTCTCTACAACCAATTTTTCAAAAGCTCCTGGCATATCAAAAATGTCTTTTTTTCAAGATTTTGACGGAAAATATATGTCATTACCTCACAGAGGCTTAGTTGCAGAAAAGATATTAATCTCTTTCTTGTTACAGAATTAAAAGGAAGGAAGCAGATTCCAAATGCACGTTTCAGTGGTGTTACATACTAGCTCATTTTGAAACACTGCTGACTTACCGACAACAACTTCTCTGCAGAGAACCGCACAGGTGTTAAAAGACATGCAGACTGTGACACCCTAAGAAATGCATCCTTAGTTTATGAGCATATCCATGGCATAAGCACAGAAAAGCACTCAATGGAGAATTCCTTTATATAAAAAGGGATTTTTAATTACTAAATTCAGGTATTTTTCTCAGTAAGTCTTTTCCGTGAAAAATGCTGAGTCGTGAAAGCAACCCCGATCAAAATATGATAGTGTTTTGAAAAAAATGCAAAAACAAAAACCAAAAGAAACCAACAAAACATCTAGTAAGGGATTAAAAAAAACAACACAAAACAAAACATGAAATCAAAACATCCAACTGTTACATTATGAAGGTTGATATGGACATAAAACTTTACATTCAAGCACTAGCAGTAAGTGGCAAGCAGTAGGGCACTACGATCCAATTGGTAACCCAAAAGTTGCACGACACCCCCAGAGTGAGAAGTGTTATGTGGGGAATCTAGCTCCTGGTGTTGCTTGACAGGCCTGCAGAGGGTGTGAATAAAAGCAACACTTCTAATAATAAAGTTTTCCCAAATACATTTTTGTTGAAAAGAAAAGCATCTTCTAGCACCAAAAGAACTAAGTTTCGCACCCACACTTTTTTTCTCTTTTCTGTATCCTTACTCAAGGAAGTCATTCATCACTTAATGATCAGAAGACAGTGATGCAGAACTATTTCCTATTATGCGGAAAAAAACCAGCTCTACTGGAGCTTACATATGGTTGCATAAAGAACAGTTGAAAAATATCAGAATAGAACCCTACAGGCAGCAATGAAAACCTGAAGCAAAGCAGGCACCTTAAGGCTCATTCCTTCCAACTGAACCAAGCAAATATATCCTGGTTAAAAACATCTAAAGTATGTTTTATTAAATTTAAGAATAATTATGTTAGTATACAGTGTCGTGGACGCCCCCTCCCTGGAAGCATTCAAGGCCAGGCTGGACGGGCTTTGAGCAACCTGGTCTAGAGGCAGGTGTCCCTGCCTATAGCGGGGGCTGGAACTAGATAATCTTAAAAGGTCCCTTCCAACCCAAACCATTCTATGATTCTATCCTTCAAAATAATTGGGATATACTCTTACTCTGTAGGTCAGTACAAATATAATGCCTCCTATTTATTTCCATGGAAATAAAGAGCACAATAACACTATTTGATCAAGCAAATTCTCAGCTACAAAACACTATTTTTCAACGTAGTCGCCACTATTAGCTATGCATTTTTACCAGCAATCAACAAAAGAATGAATGCTGTGCTTGTAAAAATCTCCTTGGCCATCTGGAACATCGCTTGTTTTTCATGTCGTTGACACCACTGCTGAAACGCACCACTCACTGCCTCACTGTGGGCACATCCACTATTTGGTCTCCATAAACATTCAGCAAGAATGGACAAATGTCAGGGGGTGCCATTTTTTCTGTATGGAGGAGTTCAACAACACACATTTGCTTCATACTCACTTCAATGTCACACACCATTTTGTCAGACTGCCCCTCTGCTGCCATCTGTAACATGGTAACAAAATGTAATGGAATATTGGTGGGAAGGTTCAACCTGTACCGCCATACCACCAACATCCACCTCTGACATTGTGGACCAAGATAATAAAATAGGAGGCATTACTTTTGGAGCAGCCCTTGTATTATTGGAGAACAATCACCATAATTGTTAAAGCAAAATTTCAGTTTCAGAAGCTGCTGAGAACTGAAACAGCACCAAAAGGTTAGGCCTGGGCAATGAAAAGGAAGTGAACATTTATTTCATATAGCAGGATAATCAGACACCAACTGCTAATGCAGACACGGCTCACACATGTTGAAAATTTCATGGTTGCATTTTATAATGCTTCCACTAGGCAAAGGGTTAAAGAGGGCAAAGTGAATTCAAATTATCTCAAAGGCATCTTAACAATTCCATATCTTTTAGACAGCATTCCCATCTGTAAAGGAGTCTGGGTCTTACTTTCAATCCTCCCAAAACAAACACATAGGAACAGGAAATCTAAAAAGGAAGTTAAAGTTCAAGGAACTTGGGGACAACATTTTTCTTCTTCCACTGCTTTCAGAGTGCAGCTGATAAATAGCAACAAATGCTAAAACTACACCAGAATGCACTTTGGAGCTCATTAAATCTAATCACGCCCCTTTACTAGGACCTCAGCTGAATCAAGACATAACTATTTACCAAACAAGCAATCTGAGACACAGCAGACTGCATTAACTTGTTTATACAAAATATTATGAGGTTATTCAAAGTTCTGGGGGAAATGTCACTTCTCAGTAGTTACAAAAGACAGAAGTACAACTGTATGGCTTTATTGCAGACTGTGTTGCATGGCAATGCATAAGTGAGAAACAAACAGCTTGTGTCCTGCCCTTCACTACTTGTTCATATATTTTAAGCATCTTGCATGGATTAGGACACAGATTCAGGTATCACCACAAAGTCTATATATTAAATGTACAGCTGTGAGCCCCAAGTAAAGTACGTGTATTTGGATGTTACTCACATTTGCTAAAGTGAAACAAAGAACGAAAGTCTAAAACCAATTACCCATTGAGCTCTTATGTGAAGATCCTCATTAGAGGTAATTTGAAGGCATGGGTTCTGTGAAAGGACTCTCACTTACCATTAAAAATCTTCCACAGGGAGTTAAAGACAAAAAAGAATTATGATACGTAGATTTATTTCACGCTGTCTTCTATTCATTTGAAAAGGTAGGATTCTTTATTGCTCTATTTTACCGTATTTTAAAAGGCCATCTGCATTTAGAACTTGCAGGTAGGTCCTTTAAACTAAAGATAACATGCATGAGACTGAATCTGAAATGTTCTGTTGTATGATTAGCTCCATTTTCCATCAGTCTTTTCCTAAGATGAAGATCCCTCATTTTCCCCCAAGCTTACAGTAAAGAAGTGATGAGAAAAGCCTCTTCCCATCTAGCTTATTGAAACTTGGAGCATTACATCATTACTTAAAATCTCTGTGTCAAGAATGAGAAGATGAAATACACTATTCAGGAGGGCCAGCACACATGGCTGGAAAAAAACAAAACAGGAGGTCACAGAGAAATGCACTTTCACCTTGGAACTCTGGTATACCGTGCAAAATATAAGATTTGCTTGTGGCGGAAAGAAAAAGCACTAGAAAAATGCCAAGAGGTGTCCTGTTAGTTGCCACTCTGATGCTGGAAAAACACTCTGGAACAATGGTCCTCTAGGGTGTATCAGGTGATCTTAGCACATCATCACTGGCACCATTCACACTTTCTCCGTCCTCATTGCTGTACAGGTGCAACAAATAGATTCAATTACATTGCCACTAGACAATGCCGAACTGTGTTTGGAAATATAGGCTAGCACTAGCCAGCTGAAGTCTGTGTTTCTCTATATACACGAGGACAAAAGATCAATTCCATAGTTTTCCAAATCGATTACACCCTTTGGGAAACGTCAAACTGTCAGGTTGTGAAAAATGAATTTAACAACTTGGAAATGAGGAAAATAAGTTAATTCAGAACCCTTTTAAGAATACTGAGTTTGTCATATGCTACAGCCAGTCTCACTCCAAGTGGTAGTGCTAATTAACTGAGAAGAGAGGCATCTTCTACCCTCACACAACAAAACAGACGAGTATACATACTCGACCCTGACAAAGCACCGCAGCTAAAAGTCTTAGTTCATACTCATCTGAAGTGTTCAAAAGGATCCTTGTTAAGGTTAAAGTAGCTAGCATTCAACTGAAAATAAACATGTAATATCTCTTTATAATTATTCTATGAAATAACTGAAACCTCCCTAACCTGTGTGAGTTTGTCCAGTTCTCCCAGCCAGGCCCCAAACATCTTGTCCAGATCCTGATCTTCCTTATCACTATCTTCTTCTGCACCATGGTCAAGCTCTTCATCCGATAATTGCTCCATCTGAAAAAAAATAAATAGAAGTAACACTCAGATTGTATCAGTGTCCAACAAAGCTAGTGTCAGCTGCTATCCTCCTGAAAAAACATTCTGAAGTCAAGGCATTTTTGTCCATAAGCTCTACAAAAAATCGCACATTCATACTAAGTTGATGATAGTTCTCACTTTTAAAGAATAAGTATAAAAGCTGCAATGGATAAAGTGGAATTTAAGAGTGGCTAATTATGTCAGAATCATGTAGAAAAAGATGAAGAACAAAGTCCACAATACTTAATACAACATCAGAAATTGTTTCACGCTAACCTTGCACATGTATTCATTGCCAGCTATTATTGGGAAAGTCTACAGACTTTACATTAAAAAATTCAACTCTTGTCCAAAGAATTCAGCTGACCACAGCTAAGGAACTCACAGGAAGTGCAGTCTCACTATGCAACGAATAGCCGACTTTACACATCTGTAAACAGAAATGCTTAAGCAGGCTACAGAGAATACCCGCAATCAAGTTTAAGTCTTGGACACTCTCCAGATCACTTCAGTGATACTGCACAATTTCCATCTGACCAAGAAACCCCTCACCTATCAGTAAAGGGTCACCATTACAGCTAGCTAACTCTCCCTCATTTAACAAGTCAGAGTGACCAAAGGTTACCTGTTAAAAACTGAAAGGAAATTAATTTGTTGTTAAGAAGTCTCTCTTCCCCAAACACATCCTCTAAGCCCCTTCTATGGGGCTAAGACGCACATACCTTGGTTGGTATATCCACACTTTTAAACCCAGGATTTGTTCAGAATGAAAATTTACAGAGATTTTAACACACTCTGAAAGAAAATGATATAGGTAGCAATTTGGGAGTGATTAGGCACAAAAAAAAAAAAAAAAAAGAGTAAACACTTGTGATATGCTATAGAACATTCAAAGGGAGATGTGAACAGATCACCACCAAGAGCCGCATAGAAAAACCCCAACAAACCATAGTTTGCAGTATCCCTTGGTCAACCCATGGACAACATATGAATTTGCTACAAAGGCTTTCAAATGCACCAGTTTAAATGTTGTAAACTTAGAAGCAACGCTTTAAGTGCTAGTTTTCAGGAAGATAAATCTTGGTCTGAAAGACATCACTGTACTGCAGAGTTGAACTGATGAGAGAAATTACCAAAGATTATAAAGGTGCTCTCTGTTCAGTCAGTTTTAGGCTATTTATGGCAGTAGTTCATGCAAAAAAAAAGACCTCCATGATTTAAAACAACCTTTATTTCTATTCCTGTATTATTTACATTTCACTTTACCTTAATTATCAGGCAACAGGAGATCAGAGGCAATCTACTACTCTGAGGTCAGCTGAAGACAGTGCTTCCCATTGATACAAGATACTGCCATTCAGGTGCTCTAGGCAAAGCAGCTTCAAACTCCTACTGAAATTTTACTTTTGTGCGAGAAAAGAATGCAGCTGCTTATGTTAAAGGGGCAATAATATAGACAGGCTTGAGCAGTGGACCCAGGAGAACCTCATGAGGTTCAACATAGCCAAGCACAAGATCTTGCATCTGGGTGGTGGCAATCCCCATTATCAATAAAAGCTAGGGGATTAAAGGATTGTGTCCAGCCCTGCCAAAAAGAACCTTGAGGGATTGCAGATTGCAAGCTGGACATGAGCCAGCAATGTGTCCTCACAACCCAGAAAGCCAACCGTATCCTGGACTGCATCGAAAGTATGGTCAGCAGGTCAAGGGAGGTGATCCTGCCCCTCCACTCTGTGCTGCTGAGGCCTCACCTGGAGTGCTGCATCCAGATATGGAGTTCTCAGTATAGGAGAGCCATGGACCTGCTGGAGTGTGTCCAGAGGGGAGGCACAAAAATCATGCCAGGGATGGAACGCCTTCCCTACAAGGACAGGCTGAGAGAGCTGGGGCTCTTCAGACTGGAGAAGAAAAGCCTCCAGGGAGACCTGATAGCAGCCTTTCAGTATCTTAAGGGGTAGATATAAGAAAGAAAGGGATAGACTCTTTAGCAGAGTCTGTTGTGATAGGACAAGGGGAACTGGTTTCAAACTTAAAGAGGGGAGATTCAGATTGGATATATGAAAAAAGCTTTTTTTTTCCTCTTACGATAGTGAAGAGTGAAGCACTGGAACAGGTTGCCCAGAGAGGCGGTGGGTGCCCCATACCTGGAGACGTTCAAGCTCAAGCTGGACGGGACTCTAAACAATCTGATCTAACTGCAGATGCCTCTGTTCATTGCAGAGGTGTTGGACTAGATGACCTTTAAGGGTCTCTTCAAACTCGAACAATTCTATGATTCTATGAATATTTAAGCTAACATGGCATGGCATACTGCAGTGAAATGGCAAAACAGATTAAATTCACCTTCTGACTCTTATTTCTCCCTACACTTATTCTGAGACCATAAAGTATTTCTGGCAGTCCAGGAAAGGGAAGAAAGCTCTTCTAAAAATCTACAAGTGATGCTGAAATCCCCCCAAAAAATCAATATGCTCATATAATTAGGCAGCATACGTCCACCAAGATCACACCAGTTTCTATGCCTTTTAAGTCAGGCATGCCTACTTCCACCACTAACACCTGACCCCAGAAAAGCTCTTCTCCATAATGTTACCCCAAAACCCACTCCACACACAGAACTGGAGACAACAGGGT
Source organism: Numida meleagris (assembly GCF_002078875.1). Taxonomy (NCBI): domain Eukaryota; kingdom Metazoa; phylum Chordata; class Aves; order Galliformes; family Numididae; genus Numida; species Numida meleagris. Next base: position 47,427,537 of record NC_034413.1, on the reverse strand, counting down.
ATACTTACACTCTACCTAACCTTCTGCAAAACAAACAGAAGCTAGATTTTCACATCCCTTCAAAGCTTTGCTTTATTAGTCCTTAGGCTTTTATGTGGACCAGAAATACTGTAGATTCATGCCAGAACACTTTATACATAAGGTGATGTGGTAAACAAACTACAGTAACTGTTCATTTGAGAATATAGCATTTCTCAATGTCTAACTATACTTGATGTTAAGAACTTTTATGTGAAAGCTAAGGGAAGCTATTAAAAATGTGCCTTAGGAAACATGACTATAAACTGGTGAATCAAATGGATACTGTGATATAAAACAGACAACTCAGTATTTACAGATATTTTACACAGCACAGCTAGCTTTTCATTCTTTAAGCTGTTTTTGACGCTCTACAGTTAGATGGAATTTGTTCTGCAATGCATTCATTCTATGACACTGTTCATAATTCATCCTTTCAGTATGAGAGGAGTTTGCTGGTTTCTTTCCACAACTCAAATCTTCAGAAATATTTAGTAATAAGAACAGTCTCAATTTCCTATAAATTGTTCTTTTGCTATTTTAACTTGGCATGAGAGACACTGCTTCAGTTCCAGTTACTCTGAAGACAGAATTAGCAGCCTAAAGAAAACTTTTACAAGTAAAGTACTGTTGTGTCAGCAAGCCTGGCACTAAACCCTGCAGTATTGGCCAGCTCCTTGTAGTCCCCACCCAAGCTTTCTAACGTCAGCTGCATATCCTCTAAGCCTGTCAATGTTTGCTTGCAAAAGGCACACAGAGGACAGTGTCTCACCTAAGAAATGGCAAATGTTAACTTGCTAGAAAATGGATCTCTTCACACAAGCTCCACTAGTGGATTAAATTGATGAATTAAAGCAGAGGAGATAAAATATTCAGCTATCTAAACTTTCCAGTAACAGAACTAAAAACAGTAGCAACTTGAAAATAGTGCACATCCCAATTAAAATTAAGAAGATCAAACTTTTCTTTTTTACAGAAATCTTCACACTGTTGTTGAGCACAGCATACATAGGCCATACTTCAGCAAACTAGGACCTTTCTAAGGCTATGACATTTTCATTTACAACAAGAAAGGACAAATGCAGATGTTTAAATGTTTCTTTCTGTTTTTTCAAGAAATCGTTCAGAACCAAGTTCAATCTGAGAAATAGAAAAAGGAAGCCACAATTCTACAGCACTTGCAGGTTAGTACAATTTAAGTAGATCACTCTTCTGTTTAGCTCATACCAGGAGAAGTGACAAAGTAATTTTAAGATTCAAGCCATTTTTCAACACTTTATGTCCTATTAATTTCAAGCATCTGTCAAAACGGAATTTAATGCAAATGAGCAGCTTTCGGGTTTTATTTGAGCGATCTATAATACAGAACAATGTTTTGAATGTAGCCACTGAAATTTCCAGTCAGACACTCATCTGAGCTTGACTTGTCCAGGGCAGCTCAGCAATAAAACGAACTGAACAGACTCAGTAGGACAAAGCAATCAAGTCAGAAACAGCACACCACAGACTCATTGCCCATTTGTCATTCGTACAACAAGGTTCTAACCCGTTCTCTCACACAATACACTATTATTCTAGGTGCATCCCATGTATGGCGCAACAAGGCTCTCTAAAGGGATTCCATTGTTCAACACTGTTGGCTATTCCCTCCCCTAAATATCTTCAGTGACTAAATTTTGTGCTCAAACACCTACACAGTAACAATTATAGGAAGTTTTCAAAACTCTCAGTCCTTGAACTGAGACACTTGATGGCAGTGACAATTCCAATTTGATTCCACTTTCAGAATGGAATAGCACTGACAGCTTACCAGATAAGACTCTTTGAAGATCTGAATATTGCTCTTCCAAGAACCCTTGCCAAACAATGATTCAAGAAAGACTTTTTTTAAAAAGGTATATAGAAAAGTGCTTAAGATGAGAATTTCTATTTTTAGCTTAGTAAGATTCATCTAAACCAGTTACAATAAACATGATTCCTGGATGTCTGCTTCTCTTCAATGTTAACACTGTTGACCATTGTTGGTTTTGTTTTCCTGTCATAACAAATTGGATAGGGCTAAACTGCATGAGAATAACCAATGTACTAATGAGATTACATTAAGCTGTGAATATCAGGTGCCCTTTCAAGGAACATTTTTCATAGTACTTTGACTCTCATTTTTCCAGAAAATCAACAGTAACATATAAAGACATCACAGAGTATAAAAATACTTAGCTTTCAGTCTTCATTCCCTCATATAAGGGCTTCTTAGCATCTGTCATTCTAGGACACCTATATAAAATAAGGTCTCGACATGGTGTAGTCTTCCATACGCAAGTAAGATCACACTTCAGTGCAGGAAGCCTATGTATTATCTTATTATCCAGTCTAGAGTGCATCAGCCAGCTTGATCCGTTTGAAACGTTATTTAAATAGGCAGACCCATAATCTGCCGTAAATCTGCTAGTTTCCAAAACAGTTCTTTAGGTTTATTCACCTTGGAATGCACGAGGCCCAGTATTCTAGCATTATTTATGCAAATCTAATGACACTTTCAGTAGAAGCCAAGAGCAGCAACATTTAAAAATAACTTACTATTTTAAATAAATAGTAAATCAAAACAACAACAACAAAAATCAATCATTTAGAAAAAAAGAAATATCTACTTTTTCAAGTTTTTTCTTATGCAATCTGTTGTAGTTTTGTATGCTGGGGTGAATATGAGATGATGTAATATCAAAAAAAAGAAAAAAGAAAAACAAAACCAAACAAACAAAAACCACAAACCCACATGTAAGGAAACACGAAAAGCCCACAAACAATGTTTCAGATCTAACCCTTCTGATATTTTCACAACCAGACACCACTGCAGAATTCTGAAGCTAATGAACTGCTTCTATCAGAAAGCAATAGCAGATCTCTCTGACACAAACAAGTTCTGAAAGGATTTCTAGTATTTTTCACTGAGACCCTGTTCTGCAGACTTGCACTTTGATAATGCAGTTCTTACCTTAAATCAACCCAGTCCAAGGCAATAGTTAAGTTTCACTATAATAACAGTACTTCCATATAATAAAAACACTCTGCATTAAGTCATTGTGGAAAAAAAATGACAGTTTGTCTATGCCACTCTTATTTAATGATAGAAACATTAAAAAAAAAAAAAAAACAGAAAAAACACACCACAGAATTCCGAATCCAGCTGGAAGTACCAATGTCCTTAATGGCTCAAGACTGTGTCTATTCACTGCACTTCTAGAAGCAGCATAAGCATTGTTAGCGCAAAATGTGTGTTAAGTATATTTGAAGAAAACTGATAGCATAAAACCCCTAAATTTAAACCAACTCTCTTTCAGGCAACTGATGTCTTCACCTCCACCCTTTCTTATTATTCAAGAACAACTTTGTACAAGCTTATGCTTGTTACTGAATTAAGGATTTGCTTCTTCAAAACAACTATGGAATTTGTTAAAAAAAATCTACTCAAGGGATAAATAATACACAAATGGTCAAAACACCATCTGAACAACCAGCTGAACTTCTGCCTTTTGAAAATCCAGCCTCCTGAACCTAAAGGAAATACACAGCACACACTAGGATATTTTTAGAAATTAAGAGTTCTGCTTCTACTTGTGACCACGCCAGCATCCACTACTGTTAAAGAAGTTATACATGACAGAAAACCACTGTAATGCACCATACAAGTAGGATTCTAGCACATTTTTTACCCATAATACTCATTCATCTGACTGCTTAAAGAAATGTAAAAGCTGTGCAGTTAATACAATTTGGGATTGAGGGGTTACTTTTAGAGGTGTAAATGAATTTGATACACATTTGCAAAACTAACAACTAAAGCACATATTCCCATTTCTATACATTTCCTTGAAGTTATGGTAAACAATGAAAGGCAGTTTAAGCACAGAAGTTATTTCTTTTGTATTGATACTCTGCTCACATGACAAAGATCGAGAAAATCCTCTATGCCTTTCAGTTTAAAAAAATATGTATATATATATAATTCTTATGCCATAATTGACGCTAACATTTAATTTAATTTATTTAATTTGAATTTAATACTGAATCAACAAGCAAGTGATAAACTGGAGATCATGCATTTTAGTATTTCCATGTTTCCTCTCAATACTCTTAATTTCCTCTTAACACTTCCTCTTAAAGCATTCTGAAATCTATTACTCCCAGGAGAAAAAAAAAGAAAAAGATGTGGAACAAGATTAGAAATCATGGGAAGTTCTCTGTGTATAATCCAATGTCCTATAAACCAGCTTACATTAAAAGTAATCTAGATGTACGAGAGTTCTTAGCTTCAAACACCATAGGTACAGGCTGGATATATCCCAGTGCTCTTTTATCAGAGACATTCCAACATCTCTTAAATTCAAACACTGAGGTAGAAAATCTGTCAGCTAAAAAATCAAATTCAAAACATCCCAAATAAAAGTCTTGTACCATGTAAAGGCCTCCTTCAACATATTATTTTGAGCCAACATTTTTATTTTTTTATTTTTTAATTTATTTAAGCCATTCTTCAAGCAACAGTTTCTTAGGCTTGTACTCAACACAACATGCTGAAAACACATGGAATGTCTGATGGAAGAAAAACCTTTAGTCACTTCAGTAAAATTAGAAAGACCTTAACAGTCAATAAGCTTGTATGCTTCTGAAATCGCTCAGGCAGTAATTTTAATTGTCAAAATTCTGTATTTGTTTCATGTATCAAGATAACATACGTTGCTATATTTTAAAAATCATTTCTGTGCACTCTTTTGTATCAGTTAATCAACAAATGACGCAGTGTAGCTCTGAAGTGGAAAAATAAGAGCTATGCATTACACTTAAAAAGAGGCTCACATAATCAGAAGTACTGTGAGTGACCCCTTGAGGTCCCTGGCAGCAGTCTCTACCTGCCTCCATATAAGATCCAAGATAGAAATAGCTGCATTTAATCACATGTCAATAGTCAAAATATAATTTATTTCAGTAGTTGGTCACTGGATTACAAAGGAATGTGACAATCCTGGCCCAAGCTTCTGTTTCCAGCTCATCCCTTTTCCCTCTGACTTATCGAGGATGTTTTCATTAATCAGCATGATCTGCCATAACTCTGTTGACCTGTCCCGTCAAATTCAACTTTACTCCAACTGCTGAAGCAGGGGAGTCAGCATTACTTTAGGAAACTATTTCATTCCTTACTTATTTCTTTCAGATTGCTACTAATTATTTTAAAACAGAAATGTTTACACTGAGTTTTCAATAATGCACAGGGTTCATCTTTAAGCTGTTCTTCAAAATCAAAGTATGGCATTGGACTTCAGCAAAAAACCATGAACTTCAAACATAAGAAGTCAAGATCAAAACACAAAGCGTACAACACTTCACTGTTCAAGGAAATTGGAATTGGAAGACATCATTAGGCAATATGAATTTAAAAAGTCTAAAAAGGACTATGCATTTTGAACTTACTTCATTTTCAAATCTTCTACTTGACCATGCAACTAGCCTGAGTTTTGGAACTCCAGTAAATATAAAAACCAGGCACCCTCACTGCAAGGCCTTATTCTCAGCTTTAACTGGGGGTGCAAAACAGACAGCCTACAACTGTCCCTCCCTTACCCACCGAACCGTGTAACATGCAAGAAAGTCTCTGAAAAGAAATCCTCATGTCTGGAAGTGCATGTTTTGCATTGCAGATGGGCTGAAGTTTCAATAAAAGATCAATTAAAAGCTGCTGAAAGCAACAGTCAGTCAAGCATACACAGCATGATTTCTAGCACTACTCCTAAAATTAAGCACGTCTGTACAAGAACTTGCCTTTGCCTCCAGCTGTTTGTGTTTAAGCCCAGTCAAATAACTTTTTCACTAAGCCCTTAAAAAATATTTTTCTTTACATTAACTATCAGTTCAGAATACAAATATTTGTAGCAACACAACACATAACTTTAATTAAGAGTTTCTAAAATTCATTTAACAACTGTCTGAATAAGCAACTGCAACAAAAAAAGTCTTAATCAGATACCAGACATCAAAGAAAATTGTCTCATTGTTCTTGGAATCCCCCAAAATACATCAGTGCTGTATACAGTAAATAGAAATTTTCTAAAACGCACAAGGTATTAATGCTAGTTGTTGCACCTTTCAGATTATAACAGGCTGTTCAACTATCCCAGAGATTCCAACCACAAAAAACACCAAACATACCATAGTTGCTCCCTAGCTTTCTCTCAAATTCAGCACCAAAATTTTAAATGGAAGCAGACAGACTGTTAAGCAGGATTAAGAAATCACAGCACTGTTCACAGACAAAACAAAATGACAGAAAAGTTATTTTTGGCTAGTGGTATCAAGGAATAATAACAACTTTCCACATTCACAGCCACTGCAACTACTGATTCCTTTTGTATTTAATCAAAGCTTGTACACTCTCCCTCTAACTTTAGTTTACCCAATCACCCACCAATTTTCTGAAATAAGCAAAGTGAAGATACTAGCATGTTTACTTCATCATCTTGATTTCAGACAAATAGGAAATTGCTCTGATGTGCCACAGCAAGAACACCTACAAAATCTCCACCCCATCCTCTCTTTGTTTGATAGTTTAAAGAGAGCAGTTAAACACAAAGTGGATCAGGTAGAAGTCTATCCCACATTCCACACGATTGGTTTCTCATTAAGACTTTAGTACTTTTATTTTTACATATAATATATATATTGATCATATAACATGAAATTTAAAATTAGCGTCCATAAAGTGACCTCCTGTACACCAAAACACACTTAAAAGATGCTTCTTCTTGACAGGGGACAAGCCAAAATTGCTGAAATGTCTACTGAAGAATTTATCTAATTGCATCTGAATTTGCTCTGCAGAGAAGGCACACAATAAAACCTTTATTTCCTCCAATATATTTCAGTGCCTGTCTCACATTTAGCCAAACAGATGTTGCTTTGAAAAGGTGGGGCTTTATCCATCATTGTGCCCAATTTCCTGAACCAAGATTTCAGCCAGAGAACCCAAATGGAATTAAGTTCTGTCTAAAGAGCATCCTAGATAACACCATATCTCACAGCAAAATCTTTACAAAGACAGATCTAAAAAACTGCTTAGACAGAGATCATACAAACAAAAGTTGTGTCTGCTAAAAATACCACTCCAAATAACACAAAGAAACATAGGTGTTCTCCAAAATAATGTAATTCATCATCAGCTGCAGGAGCCAACATCTTAGTATTACCAGTTTTTGAAAACTTTAAATATGAAAAGAAAATGAGGTTATGCAAGCTAGGAAAATGTATAGCTTTAAATCTGATTAAAAGTATAGCTTGCTTTCATTAGGTGGAGATACGCATTTGAAAACATACATTAGCTCCCACTTTCCAGAATCTTTATTATGCAGTTACTGTAGCACAAACACTGTTGCAGCATCTCTTCCAATTCAATTTTAACTTTGAAAACTGACGTCCAAAAAGTAATAATAAATATTAACAAGTTGATGTAGAAACAGAGGAGCAATACTAAGCCTAACAGGGTAACTTCAAGAGGAGTATGTGGCTGCAACCTTTAAGTGAATAAATCTGCATAACTGATCTTTAAAAAAACATTAGTAAGAAGTAGACAAATGCATTTTGTGTTGTAAGTGAAACAAAAATATCTCAGAGTAACTACAACCTCGACAAAAGAAAGCTAGATGTCAAAAAAGGTTCCACAATCAAGCTAAGCTTTATTATGCAATTTAAGAATGTACAAATTCAAGGTTTAAAAGGGGGTTAGTTATATACTTGACTCCAACAAACATATATTTTGAATACAACTGTGACAGTATTTCAAGAAAGCAGAAATACATAACCAAGTCACCTGGTCTTAGAGGTTTCCAAATACATGACAAAATTTCCTTTAGAAAATAATCATTAAAAAGCATCTTTCTTACCGACTGAAATTCAATAAGTAACTCACGACAACTTATGCTATTCCACCCGAGTTTTTCTTTCAGAAGCTTCCTCAAAATCCTCAACAGTACACTTCGTAGATGTTGCGAAGCCTTAAACTTCTCCAAGGTATACCGATCACAATGTTTTCATCAGAAAAAAAAAGATGCTAAAGGTTGATGCAGCCTCTACAGTAAGTAAGAAATTACCAAGAAAAAAAAATATATTTCAGGTGCCTCTATGAGATGATTCTTGGTCCATATTGACTAGAAACGAGAAAGGCCCTATCACATTTCTTGACAATTTGATCTGAGGGACAGAGATGGAACAAACTACAGCTAAGTGATTGGTGACACTGAGCATCGCTTCACCAAGGGCAAATCATTCCTGACAAATCTGGTGGTCATCTACAACAAACTTTGATGTCTGAACTTTTATGGAAGCTTCCTAAGTACCTAACGACTCCAGTGAGAACACAGGCCTTTAACATTTTTGTAGACAATTTTCAGCAAGCCTACAGCAGGCATGTTGGAAGAATGAAGGAAGAAAGGCAGGTTTTCTATTTTCAATTTACAGATAAGAGCCATGGCAAAGAACACAAAGCAAACCTGATGTTGCTTGAGAAAACAGAACAAGGAGAACTACTTACATCCATAACTGCATCTTCAGAAGCATTCTGCATGTAACAACAGAATATAAAATGTGACATGCATGGTATTTTGCATAAACAGTTTAAGAATTCTATTTTGCTATAAAGGCAACACTTCCAAACATACTGTTTGCAACAGTCCAAACAATTCTTCAAGAAGTCTAACAGCTGGTAGTTCGGCTGCGTGCAATTTGGCCTTCTTTTTCTTCAAGAGCTGCTGAAGTTGAATAAATTAGAAGAAAAAAAAAAGTATCAAACCCAACCAAAAGCAAACAACAGTAAAGCCATCTTATTCTATAGATGCACCATACAGCATCATTCAAAAGCAAAATTCAGCTGAAATATGGGCAAAACATTTTTGTGATGCATAAAACTGCACGAAGGGATGGGTACTTCGATGGGGGGGGGATGTTTTATTATCTTTAATAATAAGCTGCAATACAGGTGAGCATATTGCCTCCTAAGACACTCAGCTAACCCATTATAAATCATATTCAGTAATGCAATACTTGGATCCAGTACAGTTAAAAACTATTTTTTGCCCAAGGGAACCTCACAAAGGTTAAAAATTATAATTATGGCAATGCTCATTTAAGATACCACACTAAACACCAACAATTTGTAAGATGTGGGTAGTATCCAGTAGGACTCAGATCAAGTTGCCAAATCCCTTTCCATAAGGACGTTGTGACAGTATATCAGACATGGTTCAAAAAATTACTGAGTAATGCTTTAGCTATGAAAAAAGAAACAACATTGTTCACACACTGCTTTATATAACATTTCGTACCAGGTTATATATTCTTTACTATAACCTCAGCTGCAACAGGCTGGAAGGTGATTTAGGATTTCTGCTAAGAATTAAGACTACATTATCACCATGGTGCCAAAGACTTCCAAGATCACCTATTCCTATCATCCACCTACAACCAGCATTTCCCCACTAAACCATGTCCCTTAGTTTAACATCTAAACATTTCTTGAATATCACCAGGGATGGTGACTCAACCACCTCCCTGGGCAGCCTGTTCTAGCACCTGACCACTCTTTCAGAGATTAAATTTTTCCTAATATCCGACCTGAACCTTCCCTGATGCAACTTGAGGCCATTCCCTCTAGTCATATTGCTAATTATGTGGGAGAAAAGGCTGATCCCTACCTCACCAGAATCTCCTTTCAGGGAGTTGTAGAGAGCTATAGGGTCCCCAAACCTCTTCTTCTGCAGTCTAAACAATCTCAGTTCCCTCAGCCGCTCCTAGGAAGATTTGTGCTTCAGACCTCTCATCGATTCTTTGCCCTTCTTTGCACACACTCTAGGGCCTCTATGTCTTTCCTGTAGTGAGAGGCACAAAACTGAAGAGAGTACTCAAGACGTGGCCTCACCAGATCTGAGTACAGGGCAACAATCACCTCCCTGCTCCTGCTGGCAACACTATTTCTTATACAAGCCAAGATGCCACTGGCCTCCTTGGCTACCTTGGGCACACCACTGGTTCATGTTTAGCCGAGTGTCAATCAACAGTCCCAGGTCCATTTCTTCTACACAATCTTCCAGCCACTTTGCCCCAAGCCTGTAGTACTGCCTGGGGTTGTTGTGGCCAAAGTACAGGACCCAGCACTCAGTCTTGTTGAACTTCTCCCCATTGGCCTCAGCCCACCAATCCAGCCTGCCCATAGCCCTCCGTAGGGCCTTCCTACCCTCAGGCAGATCAAAACTTCATCCAAGCTTGGTATCACCTGCAAACTTACCGAGGGTGCACTCAATCCCCTCATCCAGGTCATCGATAAATGTATTAAACAGGATGGGCCCCAGTACTGATCCCTGGGGATCACCACTCGTGACCGGTTGCCAGCTGCATTTAAATCCATTCATCACCACTCTCTGGGCCCAGCCATCCAGCCAGCTTCTCCAGGAGAATACTGTGGGAGACAGCGTCAAAGGCTTTGCTGAACAATAGGCAACTATGTCAACAGCCTTTCCCTCACCCACCAGGAGGGTAATGCGAGCATGGAAGAAGATCAGGTTGGTCAAGCAGGACCCTCCTTTCATTAACTCATGCTGGCTAGGCCTGATCCCCCAGCTGTCCTGCACATGCTGTGTAATCTCACTCAAGAAGATCTGCTCCATAACCTTCCCTGGCACCAAGGTCAGGCTGACAGACCTGTAGTTCCCCAGATCCTCCTTAAGACCTTTCTTGTAGATGGGAGTCACGCTGGCAAGCCTCCAATCCTCTGGGACCTCTTTGCTCAACGAGGAACACTGATAGATGGCAGAAAGGGGCTTGGCAATCACCTCAGCCAGTCTCCTCCTCACCCTTGGGTGGATCCCATCTGGCCCCACGGACTTTGCCAACTTTTTTCTCTGACAGAGACCTACTATTCCATCTGTACTAACTGTTTCCACCTGAATTGTGGGGGGTTTATTCTGCTCCCCATCCCAGACTTCTAGGTCAGGGTGTAGAGTACCCTAAGAATAATTGGTCTGACTTTTAAAGACAGACGTAAAGAAGGCACTGAGAAGGCATTATGAACAGCTGATTTCAGTAGCTGGAAATACCATCTCCGTAAAACATCCTGTATATTTTCAGAAAACTCACAAATGAATTTTTGAGACACCTAAAGTACACTATTATTTCATTATTAGCATTTATGAGTCAGCACATTTTGAGCATAGTTTTATCATTAGCCATCAAACATTTGAAAAAAACGTTCTAAGGATGAATAGGGAAATAATCTTTTGGCTGAGACATTATCAAAGAAGGGGAAAAAAAGTTAATTTACAAGACATCTGCTTTACTTTAAACCCTCTCCTAACAAGGTGAGCAAAAGAACAATAATAGTGAAACAAAAACCACACTTATCTAAACAACAAGCTACACCAGCACAATTAATTTTGCATTTTAAGCCACTAGCAAGACAAACTTCCTGGGAATTCAAATTGGCAGTCAACTTCTATCCCCCCGATTTCAATGGAAACTGCAAGCAGACACAGAAATCTCCTTCTATCCCCATTATTCTTTCAACACCTTCTTCAATGCTGAAGAATGTGTAATTTTTTTTAAGTACATGGCAGAAAAGGATAACTAGTCTGGCAGAGGAAAACCACAAGGACATTACCAGAAAATACAGAAACAGTACGTAAGGAGTTTTCCAAGGAGAATCTGCACCCTGGGGGAGATTTGGAAAGACTGCATTGAGGAGAACACTGAGAGTCTAGGAGAAACACCAAAACAGGGTCTGGCAGTGATAACTTCTAAGAGCCAAGACTGGACTGAAAGGCTGGATTCTAGTAGGAATGGGACAGTGTTCTGTTGTATGAAAGACCAAGAGATCATTTGGCAGTAAACAGGATTAGGCAAAATTTCACTATCACTGTAAACCTCATATGCAATACAAAACAGAAGGTCAACTTCCTGTTGCAGTAACTACAGCTCACCTTTTTCCTTGTTGATATGGCAGAATCTAAGCTGATTTACTGACAACCCTACATGAAGGAAAAAAAAAAAAAAGTCCTGTACTTATACAAAAATTCTTCTCAGCACATGCTCTCATTCTCCTCAAGAGAGGAGCCATTCCAGAAGTAACCTCAAACCCCAAAGCAACTTCTGTTAGACATCTGGTCAGCAAGGCATCAAAGTCTGTAGTAATTCCACCACTATTCTCCAAATAAGCCTGTATGAATTGTTGAAAATGAGAAAGCCTGAGCTGATACAGAATGGCTCAGTCATCACTGATGAAGGCTGAAAATACAAGTTAACTGCTATTTGAGCAGAATGTCACTGCAAAGTTCTTCCTGAATTTTCCCAATATGGAAAAAGTTGGCAAAATACTTCTTGAATAATTAAAACAAAAATACACATGGAGTTATGATTCTGTCGTCAACTATATGTCCTTCCTCTGGATGGTTTAATTATCTTAGTTGAAGAAGACCACATATTAACTCAAAGAAGTATCAGCAATTTGAAGTATAAAGCTATGAAACTCGACACAGCCAATTAAGAGGCATGAAAGTGCTGTCCACTGAATACTGTTCTTACTTAATTGGAAATTTGTAAGTCTCGTGAAACTCCAAATTCATTAAAATATTTTAAGAAATTAATTTTGTACACTTAAGATGTGCTCTACAGATATATGTTCATACTGAAAGGTTGCATTACTTCAGCTTCTAAATAAATCTTGGCAGCAGAGGCTGAAGAGGGAAGAACACTAGTAGTGGAAAACAAAAGCACTTAGAGCAAGAACGCACTCTCAGTGTAAAAAGGCTTCTGTTATGTCAAAGGTTTGAGAAGTCTAAAAGCCAGTTAAGCACCAACTGATACACATCAAAATGACTTGACTTAGAATTTAATTGCAGAGATTAAGGCAGAATGTAAATATTTAACACAGAGCCAATGTTTTAAAGCACATGTTCCTGACAACATAAGAAAATCAGCTTCTAGTGCAAAAAGGATAAAAAAAAGTGCAAATCTTACCACCAAGGACATGAACATTTCTATACACTAGGACAACCATGGAAGACAAAGCTGACAGCTGAATCTTGTTAAAGAAGGACTTAAAACAGAAAGACTTAAATTCATGGGATCAGGCCAGCATTCCTATGAAACGTTGCTCAGATCCTACACTGCAGAGATCTTGTCTAAACAGCTCAGCACCTGAGTCACGTATACAACTACTGTCTGGAAAGTCTGCTGACATCACACTCCATACCTTTGTGAATTGAATTTTTCTTGCATATGAAAACTAAGACAGTAGACTGCTTTGGTGCTGCACATAAAGGGGATGTGGGGGAGGAAGGAGAGGGGAATAGACAAAACAACAAACAAAACAAGTGAGCTGATGGACTCTGTACTGCCACTCAGAAACAGAAAAAAGTTCAGGATTATTTTTTTTTTAAAGCTTCTTGATTAAAACTAATTAGCCCCCCTCCCCCAATTTTATTTGGGGATGGAACATAATCCAAACCAAGTGGTTGACTGCAGCTTTATACTCAGGCATATGTACACTGCACATTGTGTTTCACATTAAAAACATGCTTTCAAGCAAATTGTAAGTTTTATCACTCTGTATTCAATTATTCTTGTTTGCCATCTAAGTTTAATGCTGTGGTAAAGTGATAAATGAAAGTCAGACAGATTTAGATGACAAAGGGAAAACTAATGCCAAAAGTTGACTAAACTAAGTTTAAGGTGAACTGATCTTTTAAAAACATTTTTCATCACATATATTATTTATGGCTACTTTTAAAGCCACCATCTGAAAGTAGCATGGCTAACAAAATTTTTTCCATGCAAACTCTTGTTTTTTGGATTTTTTTTTTTTGTCTTTTAAGTACTGAAGATACATGAGCAGTTTCAAACACCAAGTTAAGACCAACTGAATAGCACTGTACAAATGTCTAATTTCCCTGTGAAGAAACATACATTTGTAGGGACAAGAATGAGATGATCCCTAGCGTTCATCAATGTGGGGCATAAATACCTTCCTACCATAAGTGAACTGTGACCATGAAGAGTCTGAAGCTCTGAAGCTCTCAAAGAAGTTAAGAATGGTACCCTACAGTATGGCTTAATAGCTTCACCAGGTAGCACCTTCCCAAAGAGTCCTCAGCAGCAAAACACAGGAACATGTATACACGTATATTATTTTACTACCAACACATGCTACCTCAGATTTTTCCCCACAGACTATAAACAGCCATGTCCTCATACAGAAGCAATTACATATAATTTCTAAATACTAAAGACGAGTTAGAAAATCAGTGCTAAAAGCAGACTATACTACAAGACATGCTGATTTTGCGTCATGCTCAAAGAACCATGCTCTACCTAAGTCAAAACGCTACCTCAGCTTACAGTATCACTGTAGTTAGTCACAGTTCCTTTCCAAAATACTTAAGCCTGTGCCCATAAGGTTGATCACCAGTGCTGTCATTTCCTCCAGTATAATTTGGAAAACAGCAGGAAACATGGCTTCACAACAAGTATAGGAATACCGGATATACACAAATGAAACAGGATTTACTAACCACTCTGAGCTTTTTTTTAAAAATTGTTATTATTTATTTATTTAAGTCTAAGTAGGTTCTATTGCAATTTAACCACAGTGAACATCTCCTAGGATTAAGGGTATTCTGTTCAAGGACTGTCACATGAGTATTTTCCTACTATGTAAAACCAGGACAAACACTTATTCTAGACATACATTCTTTTGTTGGGACTTGGGGAAGAGGTTATATCTAGTTCACAGAAAATGAGGTCATCCATTTCATAACCAAATATAAACTGCACATGTAAATACGTAAGCACTGTATAGATACTCTCAATAAAAATTTGGAAGAGATTTATCCCAAGCTCTGTACGCAGCTAGACTAATTGTAAATGCAGACGGAAGGAAGTTCATATTTACAAACTTAGTCAAACAAAAAAGCCATTATATCATCTTAACAGCTGTGTAACAATTTGGCAAGCTTCACAGTAAAGAGTTTTTCCTCAGTGTCCCAAAAGAACAATTATTTTTGTTTCCTCCAAAATATCTTCTTTGGTATAAAGACCTCTCTAAGAATTGAGCCAGATGAATAAACTACAGAATAAAACACTACAAGCGGAATGTATGCCACAATGAATATTTTTACTGCTGAAAGCAGTTGAACTGAGTTGACCACACTGCATAAGGAATGTCATTTGTGACACAAGAAAATGGTAATTAGTTGGAACACATTCACATCTTGTTAAGAACAAGGGTTGGCAAGACAGAACTGATTTGCATTGATTTGCTGTAGCTGAATAAGCCACAGAACAGTAAAATCTACTATTTAAAAAGTAGATGATGGGCTAGTTTTAAAGCCACACTACTATACATATTTTAATTCATTAGCATCTTAATATTTAAAATTTATTATTTAAAGTTACTTATATTGCAGATGACACCAAGCTGGGAGAGAGTGCTGAATTGCTGGAGGGTAGAAAGGCACTACAGAGGGACCCGGATAGACTGCATTGATGGGCCAAGGCAAACCGTTTCAATAGGGCCAAGTGTCACGTCCTGCACTTTGGTCACAACAACCCCAGGCAACCCTAAAGGCTTGGGGAGAAGAGGCTGGAAAGCTGCCTGACGGAAAGGGACCTTGGTGTGCTGATGGACAGTCGGCTGAATATGAGCCAGCAGTGTGCCCAGGTGGCCAAGAAGGCCAATGGCATCCTGGCTTGTATCAGGAATGGTGTGGTGAGCAGGACTAGGGAAGTCATCCTGCCCCTGGACTCGGCATCGGTGAGGCCCCACCTCGAGTACTGTGTTCAGTTTTGGGCACCTCAGTACAGGAAGGACATTGAGGTGCTGGAGCAGGTCCAAAGAAGGACAACAAGGCTGGTGAAGGGCTTGGAGAATACGCCCTACAAGGAGCAACTAAAGGAACTGGGGCTGTTTAGTCTGGGGAAGAGGAGGCTGAGGGGAGACCTCACTGCTCTCTTCAAATATCTGAAAGGTGACTGCAGTGAGAGCGGGGTTGGTCTCTTCTCACTGGTGACAGGACAAGGGGAAATGGCCTCAAGTTGCACCAGGCGAGGTTTAGGTTGGGTATCAGGAAAAACAACTTTGCAGAAAGGGTTGTTAAGCACTGGAACAGGCTCCCCAGGGAGGTGGTTGAGTCACCATCCCTGAATGTGCTTAAAAACCGTTTGGATGTCGTGCTCAGGGACATGATTTAGTGGTGGGTTGTTAGAGTTAGGGTTGTATGGTTAGGTTGTGGTTGGACTTGATGATCTTGGAGGTCTTTTCCAACCTGAGCAATTCTATGGTTCTAAAAGCAAAACAATTTCTGAATTGTATTTGTCTACTGCATTTTGTCCAACTTCAATGAAAAAGTTTATCCAGACATTTGTGGAACAGTCCATTAACATACAGTCTTACTTCCATTGATTGTTAATAGCAAGGTGCAAATTGTCTGGAATATTTTCATTGGCTAAAGATTCTTTCAGGTTATTTGACAAGAAAAATTAACCCCACAAGAATTCAATTGCTTTAACTGTTTTTCTATTTGTCTTTACACCTCTGAATATCCATTTAGATCTAAGAGTTGCTGCCAACTTATTCCTGTTACCTTTCCAAAGTATTTATAAAGTTTGGCTGACAGGAGCTATAACCCAGCTTTTATTTAAGGGCCAGTTTGTGACAGGCTCTACAAACCAGGAAAATATATATATTTCTGGTAGCATTATAGATTTCATTCAGCTTATCTGAGAGCTTTTTGCATGTTCTCCCTGCATCCCAAGACAACCCAGCAGTAAATGCAGTGCTACTAAAATATGTAATGTAATTATTTATATACATGCTTATTTGTGAATAACTTTTGCCATGGATCACATTCAGACTGTAAAGGAATGCTGCGTTTTCTTGTGTCACACATCTGTTTCCATCAGCAGGAGGGTAACACTGCAATGCAGTGAGGTCCTGAAATCTAACACAGGTGACATACTCTGTCATATTCCATATTCAGAATTAGAGACATCATTCCATCTCAAGATGGATGTACTACCACTCTTGCCCCTTTCATTCAGGTTGGGGCATCTCACCTTGACCACAAACATCACAGCAGGTAGTTCACTTGACTAACACCAGGGTATGCAGAGGGATGGCTAGAGAACATAGTAATGCAGCTAAAAATGCAGCTCCTTCATCAAGGTATCCCTTGAAATTAATCTCCCCTCTCCTCCTGTGCAATAGTAAAAGTAGACCTAAAACTGTAAAGAAACTGTTTGACTCCGAGTCTTCAAAAACAAGCAAGGAACACCTAAAAAGAAGGAAAATTAGAACAAAGTAGAACTTCGTCTTTTCAATTAACATGACACATCAGTAAAATCAACAAACGTAAGAAAATCTGATTTTAAAATGAATATTCTAAGTTTCATAAATTATTTTCAGAACATGATTAGTGCTTTTTAATTTTAAGCCTAACATCCAAGAACACTTTCATTGCTTTTCAGGATGACAATGTGGCACAAGCACAACAGTGTGCTGTTATATAGCTAGATTTTGGATTAAACATTTCACGAGGAAAATGGGTTTTCACGCTGCAGCCTGATGAGACAGAACTTGGCTGGCTTTGAGCATAAATGAGGGAAGTTAACTTTGGAACCTAAAAATAAAATAATAAAGGAAATAACAGAGTCAACTTCATAACATACAATGCATCTGAATTTTCATAGCACATAGCCATATCAAGAGAGGAATGAGATTAAATTACAGTGTATGTCACTCAGTAGCTGAAAGTATTTGACATAATTCAAAGCAACAGTTTTAAACAGGTCAAATGATAGCAAACCATTATGCACAGAAATAAAAGTATCCACCAACATCTGAGCCATATATAGCATCATAGAATCACCAAAGTTGGAAAAGACCTCCAGATTATCCAGTCCAACCGTCCACCTATCACCAGTATTTCCCACTAAACCACGTCCCTCAGTTCAACATCCAAACTTAATGTAGACTAAATGGTTTCTAAGGAGTTCTGATGTATCTTCTCCATACGTACTTATGTATAAATTGGAATTTAAAGCCAAATTGATTTTGTATGTTGGGGCAGAAAAAAAGAAAGAAAGAAAAAGAATAATCAGACTGTGAAATCAGGTCAAAGACAACAGAAACATGTAATAAAGTACAAAAGAAAAGTTTAGGAAAATCCCCTATTCCTGTCAATATCACTAAGTAAAGTATTTCAAATGCCACAACAAAACTAACCTCAGAATATAATTTTTTTAAAAATATTCTAGTCGACAGTATCATGCCTAAACACAAAAGATCATCCACAAATTCAGTTTGTAGGTTATGTGATATAAGAATTAGATGAAAGACAAGAACAAGGCATTTAGCATAATTTCTAACTTCTATTACTGTTTTTTTTTCCCCCAGCAAACTAGGCTTTTCCTACTGCAAAAACCTTCAAAAAACTGCTGAGATGACTAATCCCAACCACTTCATTTTGGCACTGGAGATTTCTCATGCAAAGCTCCCACGTAAGTATAAACACATCAAACCCCTCTCATAATCAACTACTGAAAGGAACCAGAAGATTTCTGCTTCCCATCATAAGAAAAAGGTTAAGACTAAACTATCTACAGGATGCAGGAGACAATCCATGAATTTGTCACGTGAAACCAGAAAATCCAACTTTCTCTATGTAAATCTTTTGACTGATCTAAAGCAACTTAAGTCTTCTTTTTCCAAGAGGAAGTGACAGCAAAAGGAAGAAAAGTGGTATTAAAAAGGCAATAAACATTAGACTTACAATAGTTCATTCTGGACTGGACGATGTTATATAAAAGGAGAAGTTTTCAATTTAAAATTCGATTTTACAAGTCAAAAACTGGAAAAAAAACCTCCAAAATGTATATAAAAAAAAAAAAAAACAAACTTCCCTTTTTCAAGGAAAGAAAAACCTGAGAAAAGCTCGCCTTCTGTATGAAAAAGAAGCCCAGAAATCAGTAAAAGAAAGTTTGGAAAGATTTCCACTCACTGGTATTATTGCAGTGCTTTAACACAGCTGGTCACATGGACCAAGGGTGAATTCTTAGTATTCACTGACATCGCTTTTTAGCAGCATCTGTATTAGAGAGGTCAGAAAATTATAACAGGAGAAAGTTGTTATCTTCACGACATATCGCAGTGGGATACATTTACTCTAGTGTCTTTTTTGCACATCTGATAATAAAACATGCTAGACATAGAGGCGTACAGTAGTATATACAGAACATACGTAGAATATACAGCAGCGTAGCAAAAGCTTGACAAAATTGTAATCAGTGCAATGTCAGTATAATAGTCATTCCTTAAATTAATGATCATCAACGTGTACATGGAAGTTTTAGTCAAGAAGCTATCCAAAATTCATCACTTACTTCCTGGAGAGTAGCTAATACCATCAACAGTAGGTGACTCCACATCTAGCTGCAAGTGAGCAGACAGAACAGCTGTAACTGATATTACAGAACTGCCAGTGGATCTTCTCAGGTATTAAGGGAACTGACTGGCTGGTCCCATGGCAATACTGTTGAGAATGACCACCAGGAATTCACACCTGGCAGCGCTACTTGTACATCACTGTCACTATTCATTCAGTACAACCATTTACAGGATCTGGAGATGAAACAGCTTAATTATAAGCCACAGAGTGTCCCACAGCCAGTTGCATCAGCTCTATAAAGAAGGGAAGCAAAAAGGTAAGATGTAGCATCTGCAGTTGGGAACTTCAGACCCCAGTATTTGAGAAACATACCTAAAATTAAGATATCTGGCTCACGCATATAATAGAACATCAATGTAATTCTGTAGACCAAGTCTGCACAATCCAAACTCCAAGAAGAAAATTCTTTTATCAAGAAGTCACCGCATCCAAATCAGGACTCTTCAGAATACCAACACTTTCTGCATCAGTAAGGTATGGTAGAAGATCAGACAAAATACTCCTCAAAACATTTACAGCTTAATGTTACTGGTGGAAAATGCTCATCACACTATCCAAAACTCAGTACAGAAGACACTTACTCCTTTCATAGGTTAAGTTTCCATAAGAAAAACCATAGATGTGTTTAAAAATCTGGTTTCATATTCCTGACTTGGGGTGTCATTGTTAAACAACAATTTCAATCTTATTAACAAACCAACTCAAGCAGCTCCTGAAGAGTAAACATGAGTAAAACAACAAAAGATAGTCCACTAATTAGTAACTGCATGTATGTCACAAAAAAGTACTCTAATTTCAGATGATATAATCTCCACTGATGGATAGTTCTCAACCTACATACGGTATGACAATCTTCAAAGTTAGAATGTTTCATATCATTCACAGCTCTCTAAGCTAACTAGTAAGATTAATTCCAAGCTCAGTTTACTCCTGCAAACTTATATTAAGAAAAAAAAATGCAAGCAAGTCATGGAAAACAAGTTACCAACCCATTCTTCAATTCTAGTGCGTCAGAAGAATTTCTCCCAGTGAGAGAAAACATGCACATAGCACAATACAGGAACATAGCTAATCATACTATTCAATCTCCCTTATGTACACTTTGAGATGGGGAACATCAAGAACAACTTTCTGTCCAATTCTCAGTGTTCACAGTCTCTCCTACTGGACAGTTGTAGCCAAAACTTAAGAGCACATGTGCAAATATAAGCTCAAATACAGGAAGCAATAGTGGACAGAAAGAAGAGTATTTTTCTACCTGTCCAGTTTCAAATCAAGCAGCATTGCAGAAACAAACATTCCAAGATCAGTACCAGGGAACTAACTACACATAGAATGTTCTAAACTACTATAGCTGTCCGCAACTCAGATATACAACTGGAAACTGTATAAAGAAAAAAAAAAGCATACATGCAACAAGAGAGACTGTAGAAAAAGACAAAGACAGCATTTAATCCATAACATAATGCTTCCTCTGTGGCAGCCCTAACTTCCTCTTTTTAAGTAATGTTATATTCCTCAAGACACCAAAAAAAGACTAGCAATACACAGAAGGTACAAATCAATTATTTAGAGAATGTAGAGTCAGGGACATAATTTCAGTACATATCTTGCTCATCTTTGGAAAGAGAAAGACCAGAGTTAGTTACAAACAGATTTTCTAAACATGTATATAATGGCAAAGCAAACAAATAAACAAGAACTACAAAGTTCTTGATCTGCATCTATTAAATTCTCAATCCATTAAATACCAGGCTGCTCCATGACAGCAAGTGTCAGGAAGATCATCATTATTTACTACTGTTAATAAAGAAGCCTCAAACCAAACATTCAAACTAGTCGCACTGAGAATTGTCTATATATGTGCACACAGGATAAGACAGCTGCTACCCTGCTGGCTCCAGTGAAACGATGGTAGTAACACTGCAGAGACAAGCTGAATTTCAGAAGTTACAAAAAAAAAAAAAAATACTGAGTAAATGAAGGTATTCTTTTATCTTCAATTCCACATGAAGTGGTCTTCCTTACTTTAATAATCATGGCACTAACAAATAACCATAAAGACTACTGTCAAGCAAAATTTTAAAAAAATTCTTACCAAAAAAAGTGAACAAATCAAGCATTTTAACTAGTTAACAGCTACATTTTCCAAATTATATATTATTAAAAAAATAATAAAAAAGCTTCACACCCCCAAGTCTAGTTTTGAACAATGGCTATCGCTCCAGTGATTTGGTTTGAACGTCCATATTGCCTGAATCTTGATTAAATACCAACATTTTAAGGAAAGCAAACCAGCAAAAGTCATTTTAGGAATGAAGAAGCAGCTGCCAAATTTGCTAGCAGGCTATGCCTTCTCAACTGCTATGGCACATCACAACATGGTGAAAGCACACTCAGTTGTAAAATCAAGTATTTAAAACCATACTGGAAGGCAAAAAGAATGCAGACAACATAAGGTCAGCTGTCACTTTTAACATTTTCATGAGAGCACAACTGGCCATTTATCTCACTTTTCAACTCAGTGAAAATAGCAAAAGAAATATTTAGGTGGCATTACCTGGAACAGGGATCTACCTAGTCTTGTAACATTTTATCATGTTTAATCAGATCAGGTCTATAGAAATGTTACTCTCAAAATGCTCACAGCCTGGCAACAGATATATCAAAGGGAAGACTAACCTCATCTCAGACAGTTAATAATAATCTCAAATACAAAATAAATAAATAAAGAGGGGGGAAGGGGATTCTGACCTTCTAATCTCAAATAGATATGTTCTAAACAAAAGGAAGATTGTGTACCTTCAAGAATGAAAAATAAATTAAACTGATGGGGACCAAGTTCAGAATGTATGGAGGATTTTATGCTCAGCAAGTTCAAGCAACTAAAAGAAAGTCCTGGTAAAGCACTGCTTAAGTTCTGCTAAGCGCATATCCCCCATTGTTGTACAAACACTTCTTACCTAATATATTACTGGTATGGGGCTCACTTCTTGTTTCTCAAATGCTACAAAGATGTACCTGGCCAAAGATTTGTTATGAAGATGTAGCTGGTCCACTGTCACAGTATACAGGGATGTAACAATTCATAAAGGCATCCTCAAAATAGAAAGCATCCGGCTCACAAGAATGAGTTTAGACATCCATGGTCAGAAGGTGCTACAGATACAAGGAATAATTTCAAATGTTACAAATAATGCAGAAACATGCCTCAAGTAGTGCACTTAGATTAGCCTTCAGACTAGAAAGCAAACAACAGTTAAATATCAGACTAGAAAGCAAGTAACAACAGTTAAATATAAACTCTTTTCATTACAATCATGATAGCAAACAGCCTGTACATTAAATGAAAATAATTTCAAGTGAAGATGTTTTTTTCCTATATCATGTGTATTTTAAATTTGAAGGGCACACTAATCTAGTATACTTTTGAAAGATCTAGGCCCAGAAATAAAGACAGAAACTCAAACCCAGAAGTCTGGTGAGTAACAGTCTACCCAAGCTAAGTTCCTACATGACAGCTGTAAATATTACCTGGTACTTCAGGAGAATGAAGATTAAGTGACCTGTCTTTTCAAAGACAGACACTTAAGGCATCGCTTTTCAGAAACGAAACACCACTGAAGTTGAAAGTGCGCAGTCTGAAAATACTTTGTTTGCTTTACACTGAACTTTCAACTCTTCAATGCGTGTTAGTCATTCCAGGAATATTCCATTTCACACAATAAAAGATAATTTAGGGTTTGATGTCACAAAGCAGTAGTAAGTCACTCCAAGGGCTTTTTTTTTTATATTTGGTTTTGAGGAGCTTTTTCAAGTTCTTGCACAATTCAAACTAAATAGGAATAATCAATACAACAACAGAAAGTTTCATTCAATCTAACCACAAGCTTTTGAGTGGTTGCTCTTTGTTGCTGCTGCTTTTTAAACAAGAAACTCTGATTTATCACTAACTAGGATAGCAAGCTCAAAAGCTTAAGCCGTATGTTGCACTATCAGCTAGAATTTAGTTAATACAGAGTAGTCTTCATGAAGACACTGCATGCTTCGCTTGAAGAAATGTGACATTAATATGTGGTTCTTCTTAAGAATTTCATTCATTTCCCTATTGCTTTGATTTTCTGCTCTGCCAGCTGCTAGAAGGGAAGACAACAGCCATGCTTTTCTATGAGGCCCCTCTTTCATGTAATTATTGAAAATGAGACTTCACTTCTGCTATGCACTTTATAGAGGATCTCTGAGCTCTCTAACCCAGAACAACCAAATATTTAATTAAAGAAAGTAATTCCTTTCCTTCCTACGTGGGCAGGAATTTATTGCTGGTACTCACATCAGTCTGACAAAGAGCCTTTCAGTTTCACAGAACCGATCATAAGATATCATTAAGTTACTTATTGGTAGATGTACCTCAGTCGAGGTGAAAATAAGAGTGATCATCTCTTATCCAGCTTCAGGTAGAATTGTTTTCCTGACCTGTGGCATGCTCGGAGATGGCCAAAGGAAGTGACAAGTTGCTTTTACTACTTCGCAAAGTTACTAGTGAGTGAAAACTACTACTGTGTGTTTTTTTTCCCCACTATTTAGTAGATAAAAATGTTTTTCTAAAGCCATCAAACAAGTACAACCCAAACCACTAGAAATTTTTAAACGCTCTATTAAACACATTTGTATAAATGTCTTTAGTCAACTGGTTACAGGCACCTGGGAAGTCCAAACCTTTATTACTGTATCAAAAGAAAACAGATTCTGACAATAGTTAACTCAAGTTTAGAAAGTGCAACAAGATTATGGTGATCCTTCTGCTAGTAAGAAAAGCAGCAGGAAACAAAATGGCTAAACAATAAATTAAAAAGAGCTTGGAATGCTTGGCTTCTGGCATGGAATCAAAAATCCCATGCAAGATGCCTCATCACTATATAGGCACGAACTAAGCAAGTCAGTATGAAATGAAAACCAATTGTACATGAACAGGAAACTGCCTAGGAATAGACATCAGCACATTACCAAAGAGTGAGGCGTTATTTTAAGTAGAGATGCAATCCAGCAGCCATGTGCCTTACACAGAACAACTGGCAGGAATCTCCCTAAGCTATGAGCCCTGAAGGAAGCTTGAATAGACATGACCATCTTTTCCACAGAGTGCCTTGTTCTTTAAGACATCAGCGGAAGAATCTGTATCCTTTATGCAATTACTCAGCAAGTGCTTTTAAAGAGGCTGTAATAGACTGAGGAAAGTCATCTTCTCTCAACAGAGGAAATTCAAGACTGTTCTCTTGACCACAGGATGGTCTAGAACAAGAGACACTCATTCCTGCTGTAGGAGTTTGGCCACTTCAGAAAAAAAGATTTGCATATTTTTGGCCAAAGAAGAAACGAATTACAAATCGGACAAAGAAAAACAACAACAAAAAATATCATTATCAGCACAAAATATCCTAAGGCTAATTTGTTAGTGTACTGCCACCTTCAGTTATTCCAAAAGCACAGGAACAAAAGGGAACAGTTACGTATTCTAGGTGGATGAATTTACACAGACATCAATGCTGCACAGAAGAACTACATGTGAGGTATTCGCAGGTATAGTTCAGAACAACCCAGTACTCAGCATCACTGTAAATAACAGTGGTAGACGCCACTCCAGGTAAATTTTTTTGTGCACATTCCTGAAAATTTGCTGGGGGCTATTTCCAATTACAGAAACTACACAGAGACAAATCTGCACTTGACTATCTGCTTACACTACGTACCAGTAACGATTCTCTGTTAAGAGCTGATGAGAAGATATGACAGAATCACACATACCACTCGCTACTCTTCAGTATCTGGACACAAACTATTACCTTAAACACACAGTTAAGGGTAAATGTATACTAACTTCACAAATATCCAGATAATATGACTTCAGAAAGTTTTCTTTTTTTTCTTTCCCCCCAGGCTCTTTCATAACAGAGTCCGCATTCCTGCAGCAATGTTTCAGAGGTAACTCAAATTTAAGAGCTTCTGATCTTTGTACCATACTTCCAGAAAATAATATGAGAAAACCAGAGAGAACTCTATCATGGTCACAATAATGTGTTTTCACCTTTGTGGTGGGAATACAAATATTCTGTAATTCACTACTTATTGTTCTAGGCCATAAAGGAGAGGAGTAACAAGCAGTGAGTTAAGAGACCAAGTAGAAAAGCACAGGATTAGAATTAAAGCAATTAGTATGCAAGGACAGTATTTCTGCAAAACTAATAAGCTTCCCATGATATTTTCACCTTTGGACAACAATTGTTAAGCTGCAGAAAGCACCTTTACTCACGAGATGTTTGAAAACATCTTGAAAACTTGTTTCCAATATTCAGCTTGAATACACCTCAGTTTTGTAAACCAGCTTTCACAAAAAATAAGCGTAGATAATATTTGTCATCTGGATGTGCAAACAAATGCATTTATGAAATCGTAGTGCATTATTTACTAAGATGATTCTGAAACTCTGTATAAATAACTTTTAATACTCTTAAAATGCAAACAGCAGCCTGAAAAAGGAGTTTGTCTTTACTTGAAATAATGTTTTTACATCCCAGGCATATGAGAACCACTCATTTTACTGAAGTATATAATCACAGTCTAAAAAGATGTATACAAGAGTATAGCCTCTCTATCTCTCTCAACAGCTTCCCAGTTAACTTCCATCCTTCACCACAACTCATCACCCCTTCCATTTTACCAGTCTGGAATGTCATGGATCCTGCTGTAAAGTGGATTACAGAATTTATGAGGATTAAATCTCCCCAGCCTCTCCTTTTCAAGAGGGTACCCTTAATGCACAACAGTTTAGTGTTCCCTAAAGCTAGGTAAGACCTAATGACATTTCAGCCAAGAAAGGAAGAAAAAAAGTCATCTCTAATCTCATTTGCTTCATTTGTGCTCTTATTAACACCATTTCATTAAGGACCTGCTAGAAAGATATTGAAGGGAATTTTACTAAAAAGACAAGACCAAGTCAGCGCCACCAAGGAGACAAGCAAACCTGTGGCTATACCAAGCCTAAATGCTATGCACTTGTACGAAGATTAACAACTGGAAGTTTTTAGTGCTACGTGAAGCAACTCTACTTCCTCCAAAAAAAAATGTAGATTTGTTTTTCTAACATTATCTTCTGTAGTGCCTATAATGAAATCTAACTAGTAACACCTCATCATGAAGAGATAGATTGATGGAAAGCCAGCAAGACCCAGTTTCCTTCTGAACATTTGTCTTTTCAGTACAAGTATATTGGCAAGGATCAATTCAGCTACTTCACATAGTCAAATGTAACATAACACCACAAGTCTACCAACCCTTTGACAGAGAGGAAAATCTGTCAGTTTCAGCATATTTTCTCCACGGTTAAACTAATCTCACAGGCGTTTTGAACGAAATGGTATTTTATCCTAACAGTCAATTTAAAGACAGAAAAGAAATCCAGAAACGTGAAAAAGAAACTCAATTTTTTTCACTTCTGATTAAAACAATACAGTTTGGGAAAAACTGTCTTAACACCATCTGAATGTTCCAAAAGAACAAAATTCCACAACAAAACAAAACACTTTTATGAATTCTACTTTGTAAAAGGTAACACTTTTCACAGCATGCAGTAACTCACTCAGCTTTTAATATTGCACTTACCCTCAGCAGGCAGTTTCACAATGCATACTGAAGAGATGTAACCGCAACAATGATATCAGACAACTGTTTCAGACAAGATTATTTTATCAACACTCAACTCACATCCTATGCACTTCTAACACTTCAACAACTGCAGGGGAACGGTTAGGTCAGGGCTTGAAGTGGTGATTGAGCACCTGGTGAAGGGGTGCGGCTGGCCCAGGGAGCACAGGCAAATTGTTTGCACCTGTGCTTCCCACCTGACCAGAAGGGGTGGGCACAGGGTACAGTCCCCCCAGGCTCATGAAAGGGCCAGCCATTGCTGGGAGAGCATCTCTTGGATCTAGGCTGCTGCTGAGAAAGAGTGCTGCACAGCCAGAGAGCCCCTTCAGCAGCTGGGTGAGTTCTGTTCCTCTTTCTGTATAGGACTGTTAGCCTACCTGTGAATACTTTGGTATCACCAAGAACCTGAGAGGAAGTTTTTTTTTTTCTTTGTGAGCAGAACAACAGCTTAGCCTTCATAATTTTTATCATAGAATTACTCAGGTTGGAAAAGACCTATAAGATCATCCAGTCATTAATGACATGCTATGTGCATGTCATTAAGACTAGGATAGTGTTGAATGAGTAACTTTTCTATGCCTAGAACAGCTGTTCTTAAAGCAGATAACTAGCAACTGTAATCAAAATTAAGGCTATCTATGTATCACTGGAAAGCAAGAAACACTATTAAGAGCTTTTCCTTAAGGAGCAAACTATTAAACTGTTCCCTCACAGAAGAAAAGCCTCTAAGGCAACAACAACAAAAAATACCAAAAGTAACTGTAATACCTACTAACTCAGCACAGAATAATCGCACTCCTGTTTAATCCAAGCAGCAAGGCAAAAGAAAATGACAGAATACTACAGGTCCTATAAAACACAGCACAGGGTAAGTCTTTGGGGAGGGAGAAGGACCAGAGAAAACAACCCTAGCACTAGCAGCAGGAAAGAACCCCCTGCTGCCAGCATTGCCCTCAACTCTCACAAGCTCATGAACAATCATTTCTGTCAGTCCCTGTGCAACAGTTCCAAGACTTTATAATGGGGAAAACATCAGAGAGGATGAAGAATATGGAAGGAGATAAATGGTACCTGTTTTATTTAGCTTATTTTTCCACTTCATACATGCATTTGAGAGAAATTATAAGGTTCTCTAACTTTCAGTGACCTTTTCTAAATGAAATTACAACACTGACACAAACTGATCAGAACTGGACAATGTTGTCACCCTTGCTTTTTTTTTTTACTTTCTAATCCCCTATCTGCTAGAAATCGGCTACTATGCTGTAATAAACTGTAGGAAACAGTAAGGGGATTTGGATCTGTGCTAACACAGCTTAAGCAAAACAGCTCTCCGCTCTCTTCATATCTATGAACATGACAGAACACTGGCACCTTGCAATAGTACCAGAACACCTCAGCAGAGGCCAGATATGATAGTTAGAAGAATACACTATTATCTGAATCATCCAATATTGGACTGTAACTGTCATGAGACAGGAAAAATCCTTATTCAATTTACCATTTGCCATACTCGAAAGGGGTGCATTTTTAGCTGCAATGACTTCAGTTCTTCAACGCTTGAAAACATTTCCTCAAGAAAAGTAAATATAGCAGTTTTCCTACTGTGTATAATAACCCCCTCACCAGATTCACAATAATATTTTCATATTATAACTTCCAGCTTACACTCTGCTCTCTTCAAGAGAAACACCAGAATCAATGAAGATTCAATCATCTTTCTGAGTACGCCATCTTAAATGCACAAGATGAGACTAGAAATACAGTGACATATAAAAACCTCTTTCTGAGACTAAAAAATTTCAAAACTATTTTTCACAGTAGCTCTGGAATTCCTAGCCTTCCCCCCACCCCTCTTCTTTCCCTCTCTAATACTTTTAACTAGGTACTTACAACTACTTCCTGGTATTCACCTTTTGAAAATAATATGCCATTTTGAATGAATGCAGTTTTAGGTGATGATATTGCTTGCAGAGGACCAAGAAGAAACATTAATCCCTTGATAATCTGAGTAACTACTGTAACAGGTAATTACAGCATAGCTTTCTCCAGTGGCACTCTAACCTTGCGGACATTCCTAAAGATGGAATTCCTAAAGTCATTACCTGTGACAGCCAATTATGATAGAGAAATATTTTGAATTCTTAGGAGGATTTACTTAATAATACAACACTACTTTTTAAGTTACATTTCCTGAAGATTAACGCAAGTTTGTTACATTCCATGTAGAAATACAGTAAATTTGACTACTCGCCAGTCTAGTGTTGTTTCTACACCATCTTAAACCTTTGTGAGTAATAAAAATAAATCATAGAATCATAGAATTAGCTAGGTTGGAAAAGACCTACAAGATCATCCAGTCCAACCATCCACCTACCACCAATAACCCCAATAAACCATGTCTCTCAACACAACATCTAAATGTTTCTTGAACACCTCCAGGGACGGTGACTCCACCACCTCCCTGGGCAGCCCATTCCAGCACCTGACCACTCTTTCAGAAAAGTAGTATTTCCTAATGTCCAGCCTAAATCTCCCCTAGCACAACTTGAGGCCATTCCCCCCCATCCTGTCACTAGTTACAAGAGAGAAGAGGCTGACCCCCAGCTCACTACAACCTCCCTTCAGGTAGATATAGAGAGTGACAAGGTCTCCCCTGAGCCTCCTCTTCTCCACACTGAACAATCCCAGCTCCCTCACCAGCTCCTCAGAAGGCCTGTGCTCCAGACCCCTCACCAGCTTCGTTGCCCTCCTCTGAACACGCTCCAGGGCCTCAATGTCTTTCTTGCAGTGAGAGGCCCAAAACTGGACACAGTACTCGAGGTGGGGCCTCACCAGGGCTGAGTACAGAGGGACAATGACTTCCCTGCTCCTGCTGGCAACACTATTTCTGATACAAGCCAGGATGCCACTGGCCTTCTTGGCCACCTGGGCACACTGCTGGCTCATGCTCAGCCGAGCATCGACCAGTACCCCCAGGTCTGTTTCCTCCACACAACCTTCCAGCCGCTCTGCTCCAAGCCTGTAGCGTTGCCTGGGGTTGTTGCGGCCCAAGTGCAGGACCCGGCCCTTGGTCTTGTTGAACCTCATCCCATTGGCTTCAGCCCAGAGATCCAGCCTGTCCAGATCTCTCTGTAGGGCCTCTCTACCCCCAGGCAGATCAACACTCCCAGCCAGCTTGGTGTCGTCTGCAAACTTACTGAGGGTGAAATCGATTGCCTCTTTTATAAAACTTACTTCATATTGCCTGATTCAGCTGTAAACCAGCATATATAATCTTCTAACAATTGCACAGAACAGTATAAATCCCCATAAAGCAAGCATCCGTCAGTCTTTATTCTTGGGGCTAAAATACAAGTTGAACATCTCTCACTCCACTATGTGTCGGTAACAAGTTCTAGATATTATCAGCAGGATCCTCAGTATGAACAGATGTTAAAAAGAAGCTGTGAAGAACATTGTTTCAATTCTCTTCTACATTAAAATTCAGAAATAAAACTACTGGTGAACATACCAGAAAAGGCAGTCTGATTATTTCTGCAATCTTTTTGCTTCATTTATTGAGCAAGAGATTTGGATTTTTCTACTACTTAGATGGTGATCTAGATTATTTCATGCCTGGGATCAATCTTCAGCGCTATTCCTCATACTATTTGCCTAACTGAGTCAGATTTAACTCTGTCCCAGTTTGACAGATTTTTTTTTTTTCCCCTCTAGTGGTTGAAAGACATTAAGAAGGAACAGAAATCCTAGTGGTCATAGAGATAAGACTAATAGAGCATGAAGGTGTTCAATAAAGAGCACAAAGAAATCACATCTTTTCGGGGGGGGGGCAAAAGCACTTCATTAAAAATCCTGACACCAAAGGAGAGGCAAAGGAGCATATGTTCATAATTCCACAAATAATTAATGAAGAAGCAACACAACGGCTTTGCAGCTGAAATAATGTTAGTGGCTTGAGGAACTGGAGAAATGAGATGTTCACATATACTGATAATCAAGGTATCATGACACACTCTTGAAAAACAAAGCCTCTTAAAATCAGCTGTATGAACCATTACCTACAAAAGTTAGCTAAGCTGTCTCATACATTCCTGTAAATCAACAGGTGTTCTCCGTACCATGGTTTACCTTACTAAAAAAAAAAAAAGCAGGATGTTGTAATACACAGGAAGTTCAAAAGAGTTTACATCAACTCATTACTCCACGGGAAGATAATATTTTGAATTAAGAAATGAGAGCAATGGCTTCAAGACTCGAAATTACGAAAATCTGTCAGTGTTCCTTTTCACATTATTTTTAATAATATTTTGAGAGATTAACATCTAATAAGCTGTGCTGTTTGTTTTTGGGTTTTTTGAATCACTGCTCTTGTCTTTCTCTGATGCTGAGTCAGAGAAACACTGGCAAAAGGACCCTTCGTTGCAAGTCACATGAATCAAAAAACTAAGCCATTTTAAGGAATTATCTGAAAACGAAATTTCTAGAAAAGTATCAAGTAAATTCCTTAGTACTGCTTACCTCTTTGTTCTACTAGAGGTAAAATCCTCCCTAATGTACATTAAAGTATCACCCACTGAGATGAAAATCCTATGTCAACTTAGGTGCAAAATACCAGCTCTGTATTCTGCTATCCACCACACCCTGCCAAGGATATAAGCATATTAAATTCGGATACATCCACATCTTCAAATCTTACTGTTTAACACATTCCCAGAACTTATATTCTTGTTTTCCAAGATGATTTAGCTAGTGATTGTTCCTCTGTTCTTATAGAAAATTTCTTAGCAGAGAAAAGCTGATTAAACAGATAGTAAAATATAAAGGTTTGCTGGTTTAGATATATTATACGTTATCATTAAACATCTAAATTTATTTTTTGGCTCAGTAGAGTTTTACAAGCTATTGTGTCCCCAACTAGAGGACGAGGGAGTGGGGGGGAACAGATGAAAAGAGGCATTCATGGCTAGCACAGAGTTATGTGTGGGCATGATTCTTCAGTCCCAGAAACAGTAGATCCATTCCTCCACCATGTGAATGGTAAGCCAGGTGTAATAGCTGTATGAGATACTGCTCCAAACTGAGTGCACCTCTACCCCTCCAGCAGAAGAGACACTACACATACTGATGGTTCTTTTCCCTTCTCAATCCCTATAGTTGGGTAAAAAAAAAAAAAAAACAAAAAGAAAAACATGCCCACCCAAACACTTCAGTGGCTATTTTGTGCCATTCAAGACAACATATCCAAAACGAATCAAATCGTCCAATATTGACAGTTAAGTCACTGCCTTCTTGAAACAATTAACACAAATGCAGGAGAAAATAAGTATACCTGTGTCAGTCTCACGTGGGTCACGTGACACACACGTATGCAGACACTCCTTCCCCTCCCACCACCAATGATCGCCCAGATACAGTTAAGTGTGCAGATACATGTATATATAAATATATATAAATATGTACACACACACCTCCCACTCTCCTCAGCTTCACGAGGACCAATGCAGACAACAGCCTCGCCCTCCACACGCCAGCCTGCCTTCGCTAAGTCCAATAGCTAAAAGGACTGAAAGACCCAGGATTTGAAACAAGCAATCAAACAAAAAAGCCCCGCCGCGCCGCTACGAGCCCCGATCGCTCGCTTCCCCCTGCACCATCAGAAAGGACCGGAGCACGCCGGGCTCGGCAGTGCCGCGGGGGGGGGACCCGCCCGCCCGCAGCTCCGCAGGGTGGGGACTCACTCACCCAAGCTGACATTGTTCGGATGCTGTACACCGCAGCCCTCGCGCATCCCCGGCACGCTGCCCAGCCCGCCCCGAGGCATGCCTTACACGGGGAACGCACCAGAAAACCACCGCCGGTCATCGACGTGCAAACGCTCGGTTTGAAAAAAACATCCCCGCCGACGCGTGGGGCGGGTGCGGCCACCTCGCCGATTCCCCGGACGCTCCTCCGCCCCGCTCCCCCCGCCCAGCGCGGTCTCCCCGCAGCCCGCAGCCCGCGGCGAGCCGAGGGAGGCGGCAGGAAGCGGCGCTGCCCGCCCGCTCCCCCTCAGCCGCCAGCCCCGAGGGGCGATGCGGCGCACCCCCCGGCGGAGGGCGGCTCCCCTACTCACCTCGCCCCGGCTCGGGGAGCCCCCGGCGGGCGGGCGGCGGCGATCCCTCGCAGAGCAGAGGGCGGAGGCGGCGGGCACGCTCCCGCTGGCGGCGGCGGCGGCGGCACCGGGGCTCCGCTCGCGCTCCGCCTGCAGCCCCCCGCGGCTACTGCTGCTGCTGCTGCTGCTACCCGCCGCTCCTCCTCCCGCCAGCTAATGGTGGCCGCCGCCGGCTCCCGTCGCCGCTCCCTTCCTTTCCCGTTTCTTGTTTCCGCCGAGCGCGGAACCGCCCGGCAGCCGGAGCACGTCCCTGGCCGGCAGCGGAGACGGCTCTCCCGCCCCAACCCCCGCCGCCGCTCCGGGCTCTCCC